>NW_009697910.1:1497-2070 GCF_000703405.1 Apaloderma vittatum | reverse complement strand
CACCTTCAACGCTTACTCCCGGGAGACCGACTTCGCCCTGCCCTGCATCGTGGACACGCTGCCCCACTTAGATTGGAACCAGGACCTCGTGCCGCTCTCGCTCATTCCCGTGCCGCTCACCAGTGACACCCTGCTGTCCGACTGGCCTGCTGCCAACTCTGCCCCGGCACCCCGGTAATTCGCCGCTTTCCCTCAGCAAAAACCAGCCTGGGAAAGCTGGTCCTTGCAGAGTTCCTTTCCTTCCCTGGGTCTCGGGAGCAGGAGAGCAGCTCTGCTGCTTCCCCATCTCGTGGCTCGTGCTGCCCTGGCCCTGTGAAACGCGAGATAAGTTCTCCACGTGGAGCTTAACCGCTGGGGAGCAGTGACTGGAGATTCTGGTCAAACCTCCATCTTCCTACGGGGGAGATCCCGGTGGGATCCTGGCTGCATTCTGCCTGTTTTCCCTCTGCCTGAGCCCAGTTCCAAAGAAGCCGGCGCTTGGTGCTGCTGCCGTTTTCTGGCCTAGGCCAGGTCTTCTGTTGTGTGGGAAAATGAACCTGTGGGAAGGACCGAGGAGGGGAGACCCTCGAGGCC
>NW_009697910.1:822-1362 GCF_000703405.1 Apaloderma vittatum | reverse complement strand
CCGAACCCAAGGACCAAGCTCCGCAACCAGGTACCCCCTCTGAGCAGAGGCTTGTGCGGGGCGACGGGTACTTCTGCCAGGAGATCTGCAGGTTGGGGGAGGGATGGAGCTTTCTCCGTATGTGTTGAATGATCTCAGAGCTTTTTTGCAGGGCTTGGGACAGGGTGAGGGATGAAATCCTCTGCCAGGAGGTGTAGTTTGGAGGCGACAGCTTTTTCTTGAGCGCTGTCCGTGCATAAGCCAGCCCTGGGACGGCTGGAGCCTTCCACTCAGGCAGAATCCCGGTTCTGTCGACAACTCGCTCTGTGGCAGGAAAGGTCGAGCTGCCTGGTTCAGAGGTTTATGGCACGTCCCTCACCCTTGGGAAAACACTGCTGTGTTTTGCCCTTGCCCGCAGCACCACTGTAGTTTCCCACAGTGATAAGTCCCTCGTAAGGAGGATGGCGCGGAGGCCTCGTGCAGGTTAAGGGAGGGCCCCGCTCCTTTCTGGTTTATTCCTTTGCTCATTCGGGAAGGCAGGAAAGCCCAGAAGTTGCTTCT
>NW_009697910.1:312-604 GCF_000703405.1 Apaloderma vittatum | reverse complement strand
GAGGCCAAAAGCTCTGCCCAGGTGTCCGTGGGGAGGCCCCAGGCATCGAGCCGGCGACCCGCGGTGCGTTTAACAACGTCACGTCCCCGCTCAGGTCACAATCAAATACTCCAAGCTGGGGCTCGAAGACTTTGACTTCAAGCATTACAACAAGACGCTGTTTGCAGGCCTGGAGCCCCATATCCCCAATGCCTACTGCAACTGCATGATCCAGGTGGGAGATGCCCTGGCCCTGCCCACAACACCAGTGTCCCCGGGCCTCCCCTGACCCCCCCCTCGCCGCCAGGTGCTG
>NW_009697910.1:0-200 GCF_000703405.1 Apaloderma vittatum | reverse complement strand
CAGGTCTGTGGCAAGCCTGGGGGTGGGTCAGGGAGATCGCGGGGGAGCAGGAGCTGGGCGGTGCCGGCTCCTCGGCTGATGGCATCAGACTGTGTGGAAACTCCTGTCACTTGTCACCTCAGTGACACGCCGCTCTTGCCCCATCCCCAGGGAAGCAACTTCTTGCGGGCTTTCCGCACGATCCCAGAGGCTTCAGCGCT
>NW_009697909.1:0-571 GCF_000703405.1 Apaloderma vittatum | reverse complement strand
TATTTGGGGTTATTCATGAGGAGTTATGAGATTCCCTACATTGGTGCTCTCTTGGAGTCCTTCAAGCCCAAGCCCCGTGTGCACCAATGCATATTTGGGGTTATTCATGAGGAGTTATGAGATTCCCTACATTGGTGCTCTCTTGGAGTCCTTCAAGCCCAAGCCCCGTGTGCACCAATGCAAGGGGCTGATCCAGCCACCCTCGGTTATAGTCGCTTCAGTCTTCAGAGATAATCTCTAGCTGCTCCTGACTGTCTCACTGAACATCCAGCCAGAAGAAAAACCTTTGGGGCTGTAGGTGTCAGCACACTCCTCCCAACCACGGGATGCACCAGCCGTGTGGCTGCCATATAAGAAGAAATGCTTTCACTTAGTTCTTTAGGTTTGACCCAAGGAGAGCAATGTTCAGATGTCCTGGAACAGTTCAAGCCTAAAACAAGCAGGCACTGGCATTGCTATTGATACACAAGGAAGTTAGTTCTGCCAGCCAGAGGTCTCAAAGAGATGACAAAAATAGGGGATTTTGGGGTGTTTTTTTTTCTTTTTCATTTTTATTGTCTGACAGGATTAG
>NW_009697908.1:0-221 GCF_000703405.1 Apaloderma vittatum | reverse complement strand
GGGTAGCTTCCCCCTGTGTTGGACCAGCCCTGTCCTGATGTGTTATAGTGGTACCAGGTGGTGGGTTTTACTGGGACAAGTGGGGCTGTGCTCAGCCACAACCGAAGAGGGGTGATGGGGTACGTGCGTGTGCAGAGCAAAGGGGTGCGTGGGGTAGTGAGGAAGGCACATGGATGTTAAGTGTTACGTAGGTCCAGGATGGGTTAGTGCCACCCTGTGTG
>NW_009697907.1:14044-14314 GCF_000703405.1 Apaloderma vittatum | reverse complement strand
GGGCCCGGGGCGGGGAGAAGGGTTCAATGACGGCGCTGCCGTCGTCCCTGGGGAGAGCGGCAACCGGGGCTCCGGGCGCGGGTGTGGGGGGGTGTGTCTCTGTGTGTGTTTTTCTGTGTGTTTCTGTGGGTGTGTCTGTGTTTTTCTGTGTTTTTATGTGTGTATGTGTGTCTGTGTTTTTCTCTGTGTGTGTTTCAGCGTGTTTGTGTGTGTTTCAGTGTGTCTGTGTGTGTGTGTGTGTGTCTGTGTGTGTCTGTGTGTCGGGGTGTC
>NW_009697907.1:9540-14004 GCF_000703405.1 Apaloderma vittatum | reverse complement strand
TGCGTCTTTGTGTCTATGTCTGTGTGTCAGTCAGTGTGTTTCAGTGTGTCAGTGTGTCTGTGTGTCAGTGTGTGTGTGTATGTGTCTGTGTGTGGACACAGAACCACAGAAGGGCTTGGAAGGGACCTCTGCAGATCATCCAGCCCAACCCCTCTGCCAGAGCAGGATCCAGGCGGGGTTTGAATGTCTCCAGAGAAGGAGACTCCACAACCTCCCTGGGCAGCCTGTGCCAGGGCTCTGTCACCCTCACAGTGAGGAAGGATTGCCTTATGTTTAGGCTGAACCACCTGTTTTCCTGAAGCTCCCGTTTAGATATTTATAGGCACAGATGAGTTTCCCCTTCAGCCTCCTCCAAGCTGAACAGATGCAGCTCTGTCAGCCTTTCCTCATATGGGAGATGCTGCAGTCTCTTTATCCTCTTAGTGGCCCTGTACTGGACTCTCTCCAGTCATTCCTTTTTCATCTTGAACTGGGGAGCCCAGAGATGGACATAGGATCCAGATGAGGCTTCACCAGGGCAAAGTAGAGGGGGAGAATGACCTCCTTTGACCTCCTGGCCACGCTCGATGCCCCCCAGGATGCCATTGACCTTCTTGGCCGTGAGGGTATGTTGCTGGCTCATGGTCATCCTGCTGTCCACCAGGACCCCCAGGTCCTTTTTCCCAGAGCTGCTCTCCAGCAGGTCAGCCTCTAACCTGTACTGATACATGGGATTGTTCTTCCCCAGATGCAGTATTCTGTGCTTGCCCCTGTTGAATCTCATTAGGTTTCTCAAAGCCCTTGGCTGGGTCAGAATTTCTGCTGGAGTGCCCCCACAACATTGGAAGACCCTGTGGTGACCTTCCATGGTGCAATGCCTGGTCACAGTGTGGTGCAGGGCCTGAACGTGGGGATGGAGACATGGGTGTGCATGGCTCTGCGGGGGAAACCAGGCAAGGGTGGACCCCTCTGGCTTCACAGGGCCAAAACCTAGGCTCAGGGCAAGGTTTCTGACTCCACATGTTTGTAGAAGTCAAAAACACCCAGGGGCTCACCAGAAATGTAAGATAATGAGTCTCAGTGTCATGGGATCTTCCACAGCTGTGATAAGAACAGGGAAATCATCACCGAAAAGATGGCTCTGAAACCACATGGCATTGAAGTGAGGTGAGGCTGGCCACCAAGGAGATAGCTTATTTTTCCCCAGAAAGGCATTTGAGGGAATTTGCAGCTCGTGATCAGGAATGAGCAGTTAAAAACTCTCTCTGTAATGGCGCATTAACCAAATAAACTGAGAATTGCATCTTCCAGCCGTGCAGTTCCATTGCCTTTCTGAAACCCCTTCGGAGATCCAGTTTAGGCAGAGAAATCCCTGGGCAAGAAACAAATCCCAGATCTTTCCAAATGCCTGATGGTCTCCTCTTGCTGACAGAGAGCGTTAACACCTTGGTGCAGGCCCAATCACCAGGTGCCAAAGGAGCATGGGGCAAGTGATGCAAGTTCCTCAGCCAAGCCAAGCAGCCAGCTTGCCAAGGAAACTGGTCTTCGGTGAAGAAGTACCTTCACAACGTTGGGCTGCTCATACAGCAGATGGGAATTTGTCCTATCCCTATCCTACATGGGACACAGGCACCTGGGGATGCTCTGGACACCGGGCATGACAGTCCCGTACCGCTCTGCATTGCCTCCTTGCAGGCTGCTCATCAGCCGGTGGGCTCTGAGGCATGGCAAGCCCCCAGAGCATCTGGAAGCAAGGCTGGTTTTGGGCTGGTCCCAAGGGTGCATTTAGGGCACCTTGACTGCAATCCCTTCCCTCCTCCTTCCTAGGAAAGCAAGCAGCGTCAGCACCGAGACCAAAACCCGTGGCTGCGAGAGGCCCTTGTTACAGAGAAGTGAAGCAGAAGTGACTCAGGCGGTCACGGTGCTGGCACGTTTCTTCCCGTGGCACAGCTGTCCCTGTCGTGTGGCTCAGGAAGTCACAGAGCAGGAGCGAGGCAGAGCCTGCGAGCCTTCCTCCTGGTACCCTGCCTCTAAACGCAGGTGGGACAGCTGTGGAAACACCAACAACATTTGGAAAAAACCTGCAAGAACCAAGGTCTCGTACAGCCGGAGGGAGGGGAGGATCGGGTGCAGGAGAGAGCCGAAGGCTTGGCAGAGCCCTTGGCACCGAAGCCTTGGGTTTGGCAGCAGATAGAGGAAGCAACCGTGGAGCAAGGAAGTGTTTCGGTGTGAGCTGGCCAGCTGGTAAGTCACAGGACAAACCCACCCTTCCTTGTGCTGCCCACCCCCTGCGAGGGGCACCCGGTGCAAGTGCCGAAGGTGAGATTCTTCCCGGGAGCAGCCCCACAACGGCACAGAGAGGCTGAGATTGCTCTGTCCTCAGAGGTTTTTGAGACACGGTCAGAAAAAGCTGTGGCCGATCGGGGCTAGTGCAGCCGCGCTCGAAAGTGAGAGGTTGGACTGGAGACCCTGAAAGACTCCTTGACAGAGCTCAGTCAGCACATTCTTAGGAGCCTTTAATCTTTGCTTGCTGCTTTTTTGCAATCTGTCGGTAAGTGTCTCCTGTCAGCTGAAGGCAAAGTAATACTGAGTGCTGACAGGGATGCATACAGACCCTCTGAAATTATTTTCTACTCTCCCTCCATGAATCAACTTGCTGGGTAAGGAAAAGGAAAATATGAAGTCCTCTTGCAATTTCCTGCCCCAGTTTAAAGAAGAACAGAACTGCAGCTTGTCCATCCTGCAGTCAGACATCTAACTTCTTCATCTGTAACACAGCATTTCTAACTTCCTCCTGATCCGTGGGACTCCGTGGAGCAGGAGCCTGTGGCAGGGAAACCCATTTCAGCTGCTGCCTCAGGGGGAGCCAGCCCTGCCTTGATGAAACCCTGCTTTGGGGTGGGGTGAGCCCGGTGCCAGGGAGCGGATGGGTGGCAGAGGTGTAGCCCTTGGATGTTTTGCCAATGATCTGAGCTTTGCCTTGAGTCATGGCTGTGTAGCTGGGTGAGTGCTGATGGGGCACTGGACCCATGCGTGGGGCGGCTGGGCAGGAGGGATGAGGGCAGGGCTGTGTCCCTCGAGGGTGGCTCTCTGGGGCTGATTCCGTCCAAGCCAGCCCTCCAAGTCATCTGGATTGGAATGATTCCCTCAGCTGACATGAGAGTCTTGCTTTTCACCACTGGTCTCCTCATTTCTAGATTGTTTACCATGAGCGTGGCTGTTCTCCTCCTCCTGGGGCTGGGGCTGTTGGAGGTGGAAGGCAGATGTTTCTTCAACCGCACTGAAGAGCACTGTGTCTGCTACAGACTGTCCCAGGAAAGTATTAGCAGCATCATCCAGTGCCTCCCCGCCACTGTCGTGGAGTTTTGGGGGGGGAAGCTGGAGAGATACATAGACTTCCCCATCAGTGACCCAGACCCCTCAGCCATTGATATGCTGGGCTCCCTTGTCATCAGGAAAATAATTTTTGGTGATCTCCTGGTGCCTGAGATGCTCCTTGCCAAAGTCCTGAGGTTCTTCTCCTACACCCAGGTGCAGGAGCTGGTGTTTGAGAGCTGTGTTTTCCAGGGAAGAGGCAACTGGGATAAAATGGCTGGCTGGGATTTGCCCATATCATCCCTGCGCTTCCAAAACGTGACATCTGCCCCGTTGACGGGCCGTGAGCAGGACTTCTCCAGTCTGAGCAGGTGGCTGGAGACACTTCAGGAGCTGGCTGTCATTGGCTCCCACGTCACCACCCTGCCCTGTAGCATTGGAAAGGTGTTCAGAGCTCTGCGCTCCCTGGACATGGCACAAAACAGTCTTGGGGATGAGAGCTTGATGCCTGCTTTCTGCAAGGGGGCTTTCCCTCACCTCCAGGTACTGAGTCTGCAACGCAACAACCTAAGGTCCTACCACAGCGTGTGTGAAAGCGTGCGGCTGCTGCATGAGCTCCAGCACCTTGATCTCAGCCAGAACAAGCTTGTGGCAGATCCATCCTCCTCCTGCCAGTGGCCAGCGTCCCTCCGAATTTTTAACTTGTCTGACGCTGGTTTGGAAGAAGTCCTCACACCTCTGCCTCCCAGCATAGAAGTGTTGGATGTGAGCTGCAACCACCTCCACGCTGTAGACATGTCCCTCAGCTCCCTGAAGAAGCTCCTCCTGAACCAAAATGTCTTGCAGGCTGCCCCTCCCATCAGGAATTACCCCATGTTGGACACTCTCCACCTAGACAACAACTCAATTACAGAGCTGCCATGGGATGAGGTGAAGCTTCTGAGGCACCTACGGGATGTGGCTGCGGCTGACAACCCCTACAATTGCTCATGCTCGGGGGCTGGGGGACTCCAGGCGTTGGCGGCCATGGGGCACCTGGGGCAGGGCTGGCCCCAGGGCTACACGTGTCACTCCCCACCTCGCTACCAGGGCAGGCTGGTGAAGGACGTGCCGGTCTCAGTGCTGCGGTGTAACAGCGCTGCGGTGATTGCCCCCATCTGCATTGCCGTT
>NW_009697907.1:5306-9474 GCF_000703405.1 Apaloderma vittatum | reverse complement strand
GGATGTGCACCCATTCCCACCAGTGCTTCCCCGCAGCGGGGGCTGCAAGGCCAGGAGCTCCGTGGGACGACTCACAGGATCCCCAAGTGCTGGTGAGGGGCTTTTTCGGTGTCCTCAATCCAGGCTCCTCTGTGGAGCAGGACTGTCCCCAGCATTATCCCACAGGGGTCCATGTAATTTTTGGGGAGACCTCTAAGCAAAGCCCCTTGCCATGCTCTGTCCCAGGGCTGTATCCCCCCCAGAGAGGTTTTCCTTATGGCCAACTCTAACTTCCCAAGCTCTGACGTGCACCCACTGCCCCATGATATCATCTGTCCTGAACACGAGGAGTTGCAGGCAGCTCTTGGGTCCCCCAAACCTCCCCAGGTTCTGGTCACCCCTGCCCAAAGCCTCTGTTCTTCCCCTCTTGCAGCCCTGTGCCCCCCAGCCCAGCCGCCCTTGCAGCCTCTGAGGCCCCTCTGCTGACCCTCCACCTCTCCTCACCTAGGGCTGTCTGGCTTGTGAGGGTGTCTTCTTAGCTGCTAGGCAGCATGAAAGAAAAACCTCAAAAGACAGGAAAATGAGTAAATTAAACACCTCTATACACAAACCTTAATGAGCAGAAGCTAACAAAGACAGCAGCTAAGACCTGAGTTCTCAAGGCGCTGGTGGATGAACCCCTCAAGCATGATCTTGAAGAAGTTCAACCAGAAACTTTTTAACTGATAAGAGGAAAACAGGTTTATTCAGGGTTATGGATTATTCAGAAAACTTCTCATAGGAAACAGAAAATTGATTATGGGATGATGAGGGAGAATTTACTGGGGAATGCTTACAAGAATGATCGAAGCAATGATCACGGTGGGTGGGGAAGGGAATATGAGGACAGCAAAGGCTGCTGGTCATAGGTAGGGAGCACTCGCCTGGCCAAGCCTTTTGCTTCGTCCCCATGGTCTGTCCTGCCTTCTCATTAAAATCTATTCCTGGGTTATCTCACTCCCTGTTCTGTTTGTATCTGGTCCTGTCCATATGCAAGGAGTAGAGGCTGTCCTGGGACCTCCCCCCTGCCTTCCAGAGTCTGCGTTTCCACAGACCACAGAGATTCTCAGCTTCAGCACTTCCTTTTGTGCTTTCTCAGTATGACCGATCTCTGATAAATATGATTTTGTTTGAGTTTGCTTCCTATGTCTAGAAAATCTTCATGGAAGTCCAAGGTCCCCCATCTCCTGTCCCCATCTCACAAAGATGTCCCTCTCTGAGGCAGGAGAATGCCAACAGTGCGAGAGGATTCAGGCACCCACTTGCCTCCCATGATTCTTTAGCCTGTGGGGCTCAGCCTCCTGACCTGAGCCTGGCTCTGCCCACACGATTGTGCCCGACACTCATTAATAATGCAGGGCAACAGGATCCCCCTTAGTGTAACCCCATCCCCTGCCCTGTCTGAAACAGCAGCTCAAGGGCTGCAGCTCCCTGAGCTGGCCATGGACACTGGGGAGGTGAGTGCTTTCATGGGGGACATCCTACAATCACATTGTTGGGGATCTGCACCCTCGCCGGGTGCTGCCCAGCTCCCCAGGGGCTCATCCAGATCCTGGCACGTACGTGGGGCAGGACCTGTCTCATCCCTGCCCTGTGTCTCAGCAGGCCAAGCGGGATGTCTGTGTGCGAGCAGCTGTGGGACTGCATCAGGCAGGAGGTAGAGATGGGGCTGAGGACACCTCTGGCATCCCAGTGCCTTCAGCCTGAACCCCCACGCCGAGGTGGTAGCCATAGCTGTGATGGCACTGGGACTGCTGGTCATGCTGGTGGGGTTGGCATGGGCAATGGTGCTGGGGAGGGATTTTCCTCCCCACTCCCCTGGTGGCTCTGAGCTCCATGGTCATGACATGAAGTTCCAGGACTTGGCCCCAGGCTCTATAGGGGGACACAGAGCTGGGGCAGGTGGGGATGGCCCCCCTGCACCACCCCATGTTCCATGTTTCCAGAGCTGGCCAGCAGCGAGGACACCCTGCAGCTTCTCTTTGCTGAGCAGGATGTGCAGGTGAGAGTGGCAGGGACACGGGCATTAAGGAAACGAGGGTCCATGGGGAACCGGACAGGAGCAGGGAGCTCTGCCATGGCCATCGGCCATGGGACCCTAATGGATGCTGAGGTCTGGGGCCAATCCTGCCCGACACCCCTATGAGCCCCTCTCTTGTGGTGGGGCTCCTGGAGGTTACCAGATAGCAGGGGAAGGGAGAGGGTCCCCCACCCCTGCCTGTAGCAAGCCCTCCTCACCCCCCCTGCCATCTCCATCCCAGTGTGCCCAGTCCCTCCTTTATTCTGCACTGGTCATACTGGGATGGAGGAAAGCTGAGCACTGCCATGCTCCCTCCCTCATGCCAGGACAGCTGCTCAACTGTTGATGGCATCTTCTGCTTGGATGCAGGACAGGTATTGTGGGCTGCCAGTCTTTCTTCTACACCCCTGCCCTAACCAGATGAGCCAGATGTGTGGTGTGTCTCACCCATTCCCTGTTTCGTCTTGAGTGCTGGGATCTGGCTGCCGTGCTGGGACGTGGCTGACTGTGCCTTACTGCCCATGCCACACTTACTCTGGTGTGCTGTGCACCACTGCGCCGTGCCGTCCCACCACCCCTGCCACGCCATGCTGTGGGTCTACACTGAGCCACTCACACTGAGCTACCTGTGTGCACATGGCTGTGCTACCCACGCCTTCCCATCTGTGTTGTGCTGGTCACTGTGCTCTCTGTGCCATGCCATGCTGGCCGTGCCATGCCATCCCTGCTCTGCTGGCTACTTCTCTCCAAACAGGAGAAAGTCCTGGAGGTGGCAATGGTTCCCCTTGGCTACAGCGTGTCCCTGCTCCTGTGGGACCCCCATGGCCCTGGGACCCAGCTACCCTTCCAGAACATTGTCTGGCAGGTGAGGACACAGGCCATGGTAGGGGAGAGATCGCAGGGACAAGGTGACAGTGCAACCGCACAGTGCTGGGCTCTCAGGTCACCCAGCTGACCCCAGTCCTGCTGGTACAGATGCGAGACCCGGTCATGGGTGCCAAGAACCAATGACTCCCAGCTTGACCTTCTTGTCTCCAGGTGATTGACACCATCTTCCAAGAACTGGAGGCTTTGGAGGGTGATACGCGGATTCTGCAAACTGTCAGCCTGGTCCAGGTAGAGCAGAAGCACAGCTGGCCAGGATGTCCCAGGGTGGGGAGTCCTGTTCTCTCTCTGCCACTGGCCTGACCCTGCTGTACCAAGGGACATACAGTGTCCCACTGCTGGTATCCAGTCCCCTGTGCCAGAGAGTGACCAGGGGCTGGAGACCTTCAGATCCCAGGATTTCTCACCTTTTTTAAGGACTTCCCAGGTGTGGGAAGCCTTGGCTTGGGTGGGACATCTCCCAGGATCCAGCAGCATGATAGGAACAGAGAAGTCCTCCAACACCTTCCTGCTCACCTCTTGGCTGGGCTTTTCTTGCCATCCACCGCTCTCTATGGCCTGAAGGTCCATCCAGCGTGTCCTTGGTTGGCACAAGAGCAATACCAGCACCTTCCAACCGGTTGGGCCCTGCTCTTTGGCTCCAGGATGCTGCCAGCATCCTGTCAATCTCTGCACAGGGCTTAGGCATTCCCAGGCTCTGCCTTTGCCTGACCCCGAGTCTAGAAAAGCTGAGAGAAATGCTGAGACATTTCCTTTCTCAACCCGTATCTCTGCATGGCCACAAGCAACCTGGGTCTCCTTTTTCCAGCATCCTCCGTTATCTGGCCCCATCCTAGGTCTGTGCCCATGATAAAGCCTGGGACCTGCTCTGTGCTGATGGCCGAGCCCTGCAAGTGATGGATGTTGCACCCTTGGGCCTGTAGGTACCTGATGCCCCATGATTGGGCAGGTCCTGCTGGGGGGCTGGTACCCCAATATTGAGTGTGGGACTGAGCAGGGAGCATAGTGCTCAGTCAGAGACCAGGGGTATCCCTCAGGGAGCCCAGGCATGTAGGAGGTGGGTAGACGTGGCTCTCCTTGCTCGCTTTTGTCTCCCTCTGCTTTCAGGATGGTGGAGGAGGCCATGGAAATTGCAGTGTCCGATGCCCAAACTGCCATCGGTGTCTACGCCTGGGGGCTGGGCGCCATGCCAGCACTGTTCCAGGGGGGAGCACAGCAGCGCCCCACCGACGGGCGCTTGGCTAA
>NW_009697907.1:4953-5223 GCF_000703405.1 Apaloderma vittatum | reverse complement strand
GCCCCCCTCCTCCCCTGGTCGTACCTAAGAGCAAGCAGCCTCTTCACTCTCACCGTGGAGAGGGAGCTGGAGGGCGGTCGGTATCAGCGCTCGGTCCTCAGGATTCTGGCTTCCCCTGGGACCACCGGGCCCTGCCCCAAACCGTACGTATCAGAGCTGCGGCTCAGCGCTGGGCACCCCTGCAGTGCCTGCTGCAGGGTTGGGAGTGGTTTGGTACCCACAGGGATCTTGACACCCCACGGGAACCTGTGGCTGGGGGGCCAGGGTGGG
>NW_009697907.1:4569-4853 GCF_000703405.1 Apaloderma vittatum | reverse complement strand
TGCAGGGCACCTAGCACCAGCTGCCTGCCCTGGATCATTGAGCATCTGCTGGAGGGGAACAGCCTGACGTTCCTGCTGCTGTGTGTGACGCTGCCAGGTAGCCCCTGGGACTGGGATGCCACTTTGTGGGGTCCCGTCCCTGAGTTTTCCTCCCCATCCCACCCCACGCTTGGCACTCAGTCCCTGGCTGCCGCTCAGGGACACCCACAGTTGTTGGAAGCCAAACGTCGGCTCCACTCAACCCCATTGGGGACTGGGATGTCCCCATGCTGGTGGCTCCGGTG
>NW_009697907.1:2843-4493 GCF_000703405.1 Apaloderma vittatum | reverse complement strand
GGGGCTGGCCAAGACCATCTCAGCCACGCTCTGGGACCCTGTGGAAGAGGTGGCAGCACGTCGGAGGGAGATCCGGGGGCTGCGGACGGAGCTCCTGGCTGGAGCTGGCCTCCCTGAGCAGAAGATGGCTGTGGCCCAGCTGCGGAGAGCCCTGCGGGAGCTGCAGGTGGGAGAACACCTCTGGCCACCAGATGAGCCCAGGGTAGTGCTGAAATCCTCAGGTCGGATGAGATCTGGGCTCCCACCCTAGTGTCGAGACCCTTGTCTGGCACTGAGGGCAGGAGCTTGGGGCTGCCTGCCAGGGGGTGAGATGGTGGGGGTGGGATGTGTCCTTGGAGATGTGTCATGCCTGGAGGTCTCCAGCACCCCAGTGAGGACCCTCCACCTTTTTCCAGGTGCTGAAGAGCCAAAGGTGGGAGAAGAAGCAGGCAGCAGCTGAGGTGTTCAGGACAAGCCAGATGCATCAGCCCAGTGTTAAGGTGGGCACAGCTCAGGCCACAGGCCCCTCATCCGGGAACACCCCAGGCACAGGACAAGCCCTGAATCCTTGTTGCTTCCTCATAACATCTCTTGCAGCTCCTGCAGGATTGGGTCTCTGCTGGGAACACAGCACCAGGCCAGCAGCCCCGGACCCGAATGCCCTCGAGCCTGGAACCAGTGGGTCTGGAGCGTGGGGACAGGCCTGCGCCCTGCTCCTGGGTGGCTGACGTGTGGGCACGGAGCATCGCTTTACACGGTGGGAAAAGGTTTCACTCGGGCTAGAAGAGGCTTCAGTCTTTCATTTAAACTGCTTTCCTCAGCCACGTCATGCTCGTTCTCCTTCCCTCTCCCCACCCAGGAGCAGGTGCCAGGCAGGGAGGGAACAGCCAAGCCCCGGCAAGCACAGGGAAGGGTCTGCTGGAAGAGCCCTCGTGGAGCGAAGTGCCACTGACCGGAGGTGACACAGTGAGTATGAGCACACCAGGTCCCTGCCTGCTGCTCTGGGGCAGGAGCAGCCCCCTCGCACTAGAAGCACTGTGTCCGTTGGACATTGTCCCAGCCTGCTCTGCTCTTTGCCAGCCCAGGTGCCAGCCCTGCCCATCCCTGGAGGTGCAGCACGCCCTGGCCAAGGCACACAGGCAGCGGCTGCGGGCTCAGCACTGCCTGCTCCTCCAGCGAGAGCTCGGGGATGGGGCAGCACCAGGCCAGGAGGCAAGCAGGCAGGTGGGTGCAGGTAGAGGGCTGTACCTGCGGGCTCCAGGCTCTCCTCCTTCCCTGGTGCTGCTCTCCCAGAGCAGGGCAGCCCCAGGGAGCACAGTCACCCCGGAGCTGCCCTGTCCTCATCCCTGCCCCTCCGCTCACCTCCCAGTGGGATGCAGCTCGCTGGCAGCATGAGGTGGCCTCGATGGGCTTGAGACTGGAAGCAGCAGAGAGGGAGCGGGATGCGGCTGAGTGGGAGCTGGAGGCCTTGCTGCAGAGCCACAGACAGGTGGGCAAGGAGGGCTGGACACGCACCTCCGGGTCTGTCAGGGCCATGCTGGGCATCCGCAGGTGTTCCCACAGGCACTTCGGGACCAGCAGCACCTGGCACAGGAGCAGAGGGAGGCCCTGGACCGTCAGCACCGGGTGCTGCTGCAGGAGGTGCTGCGGGACGCCACAGAGCTTGCTGCG
>NW_009697907.1:0-2657 GCF_000703405.1 Apaloderma vittatum | reverse complement strand
TGCTGCCAGGTGGAATAAAGGGGGTGCTCTCAGTGATGAGCGTCATCAGCCTCGGACATGCCTCTGGCCCCCAAACCTCTGCCAAGGGTAACAGATGCCTTCCTGCAGGGAGGACAGACAGATGGGTGCTGTTAATCCACAACTTTAATAACCCTCGCCACAGCCAGCAGTGATTTCTGCCTGCCAGGAACTCTCCAGCTGCGGCACCAGTACAAATTGAGGTGTGGTCTCCTTTTTGGGGAGCAAGTGAAACAGACTGGGGTAAGGGGTGGGTGGGAGCACCGAAGAGGTAGGAGAGACGTCCCTGGACACAGCGTGAGGCTCTCCAGGCCGGCTTGCGCAGATGGCTGGCACAGGGAAGCATCATCCAGAGGTGCTGAAGCGGTGCTGGACCAACACTGGCCTGGCAGCGACAGCGCGGACGCACGCACATGAGCCTGCAGCGAAGGTACCTGCTGCAGGAGCGTTTAGAGGCATGAGAGATGAGTGCATTCTGGGGTAGGGAAGATGGGCGAAGCAGCTTGAGATGAGCTGTCACATGAAGGATGGGCTCAGGATCAACCCTCAGGATTGCCCCATGAGGAAACACAGAGTCCAGCTGGGCTGAGCACGGCCCAGCTTCCATCCTGGAAACAGGAACGGGGTGCTTTTCCCCTCAGCTCTCCTCCTGTGGAGGCTCTTTGCATGTTGTGCGTGCACCCACCAGTAAAGACTCGCACAAACACCAGTGCAGGGTGACTGATGGCCAAAGTGCCACCACGCTTCTAATACTAACCCCAGCACAAGCACTCAGCACCCCTGAGGAACGGCAAAAGGCTGCCCTGGCACGGGCAGGGCGGGAAGGCAGCAGCTACGTGACCCTGTAGTACAAGTGAACAGCAAGGCCAATGCACAAGACGGCAACAAAGAAGAGGAGGGTGAGCTGCAGATTGAAGAAAGTGACAGACAGGAGGGCATTGACCAGGATTGAGCAGGAGATCACGAAGAGCCTGGTGATGTTATTGCTGTGCTTCATGACCACAGACATGATCAAACCGTTCAAGGCCTGGCTGACAACAATCACCAGCACCCAGGAGGAAAAGCCATCCAAGAAACCATCCTCTGTGCTGCTCCAGAAGTAGCCAATCAAGTTGAGCAGGACCCCAAAGAAGTACAGGAAGAGGTTCTGAAGGCTGAGAGGCAGCGCCTGGGTTTTCAGAATGGCTTCTGTGTAGACAGCAGACAAGCCCGAAATCAGGCAGTACACGGAGATCAGCAACAAGCCCACTGGTGTGACATGCAGCTGCATCTTCGAGGGGCTGCCAGGGTCTTGCAGGCCACCACAGCTGTAGCTCACCTCAGCAGCCACCAGCAGGAAAAGAGCCAGCCACCTGCGCACACCGAGTCTTTGGCGTAGAAAAAGGCTGTAGAGGAGCGCGGTGCTGACGATCTTTAAGTTACTGAGGACCTGGTAGGTGCTTGGATCCATGAAGAGCTGCATGTGAACCACCAGGTTGTTGTTGGCAGCGTAGAGCAAGGCAGAGAGCGCAAAGGGGGCAACATGGCGCCACGACACGGTGACTCCCAGAAGATCCCGATCCCAGGTAAGCAGGAACAGGAGGGAGAGCACCAGCTTTGTCAGCTCGACAAGAACCACGACAGATGCGGAGCTGAAGGGGATCACTCCATCCACCTTGCACTGAGTCAGGAGGGGAGCATGAGAGCCATATATGACCACAGACAAGACCAGCATCAGTCCCCACAACCCCCTCCTGAGCACCCAGTTTGCAGAGTCAGTGGCATTACCAAACATCACCATTTTCAGGCAGTCGCCAGCAAGGGCAAGTTGCTATCAGTGTAGAGGCCAGACAGACTTGCACCCTAGAACATTCAGGAAGAAACCACATACCGTGAATTTAATGAGCCTGATTAAAGCAGGATGCTACCTGCTACATTTCTGACACGGTAGAAGAGAATTGTTTTGTCTTTCATTAGGAAGAGAACTACAAGCCTCCCCAGGAAGCCACACAAAGCATGTTCCTAGGGCAAAGCGTGCACTTGGCAGAAGGGCGTACGGGTGGTAAGCGTGTTGACACCGCACAGGCAGCCTTCAGTTCGCAGGGAGAGAGGTGAGGGGAAAAAGCAGCTGGCAAACCGTCGGCCACCGGTGCTCCCAAGCTACTGCAGGTTAGCGGAGTGATGACTGCTGCCACGATGCTCTAAGAAACACCCCATAACCAGACCCGCCGTCTCGCAATGACGTGGTGTAAAAGCCCTTTGCAGGTGGAAAAGAACAGTGTGCGTGCTGTGCCTCTGGAAGCCCCAGGAACCTTCTGCACCTGCTTACTAAGGAGTACCGTTCCTACAGTCACGGCTGCCAAAGGGCTCCTCGCTAGTCCCGACCTTTTTTCAGCGAACTGACATAGTCCCGGACCATCTTTTCCACGTTGGGAACAGCGTAGTTCTGAGCAGCGTAGATCCCTGTGCAGGTCCCGGCCACGAATCCCAGGACGGCCGAGAAGCGAAGTTTGGCCACCAGGTAGCCTGCCAGGAAGCCTTTCAGGAACGGCGAGGCCAGCAGGGAGCCATCCTGAGGAGAAGAGCAGAGGGTCAGGCCACAGGGCAGGGACTGGCCCTGCAGATTATTTTATTTTTTTTTTAACCGGACCCTCTCAGGG
>NW_009697906.1:0-233 GCF_000703405.1 Apaloderma vittatum | reverse complement strand
CACTGCACTAATTAAATTCCATCTGGGTTGTTCCTCGGGGTGTTTTCGAGCCTGCCACCCAACTCAGGCAGGCAGAGAGGCCGAGGGACAGCATGATGATGGACCTTTTCGAAACTGGCTCCTATTTCTTCTACTTGGACGGCGAGAATGGAGCCCTGCAGCAGCTGGAGATGGCTGAGGGATCCCCGCTGTACCCCGGCAGCGATGGCCCCTTGTCCCCCTGTCAGGACCAA
>NW_009697905.1:0-1289 GCF_000703405.1 Apaloderma vittatum | reverse complement strand
CGGAACCGGAGGGGCGCCGGGACCGAGCCGGGGTGGAGATGGGATGGAATTGGGATGGAGGTGAGGATGGAGGCAGGGTGGAGCTCGGACGGAGCCAGGATGGAGTTGGGATGGAGTCAGGATAGAGGTGGAGCGGAGCTGGGATGGATCCAGAATGGAGCTGGGATGGAGCCGAGATGGATCCAGGATGGAGCCAAGATGGAACTGGGATGGAGCTGGGATGGATCCAAAATGGAGCTCAAACGGAGCTTGGCTGGATCCAGGATGGAGCTGGGATGGAGCCAAGATGGAACTGGGATGGATCCAGAATGGATCCAGGATGGAGCCGGGACAGATCCAGAATGGAGCTGGGATGGATCCAGGTTGGAGCTCAGATGAAGTCAGGATGGAGCCGGGATGGAGCTGGGACGGATCCAGAATGGAGCTGGGATGGAACTGGGATGGATCCAGGATGGAGCTTGGATGGATCCAGGTTGGAGCTCAGATGAAGTCAGGATGGAGCCGGGATGGAGCTGGGACGGATCCAGAAAGGATCCAGGATGGAGCCGGGACAGATCCAGAATGGAGCTAGGATGGAGCTTGGACAGAGCCAGGATGGAGCTGGGATGGGTCCAGGATGGAGCCAGGATGGAGCCGGGATGGAGCTGGGACGAAGCTGAGGTGGATCCAGAATGGAGCTCAGATGGAGCCAGGATGGAGCTTGGATGGATCCAGGTTGGAGCTCAGACGAAGTCGAGATGGAGCTGGGATGGAGCTGGGACGGATCCAGAAAGGATCCAGGATGGAGCCGGGACAGATCCAGAATGGAGCTGGGATGGAGCTTGGATGGAGCTGGGATGGAGCCGAGAATGGAGCCGGGATGGAGCTTGGATTGATCCAGGATGGAGCTTGGATGGATCCAAAACGGAGCTGGGATGGATCCGGGATGGATCCGAGGATGGAGCAAGGACGGAGCTGGGATGGAGCCGAGGATGCAGCAAGGACGGAGCTGGGATGGAGCCAGGAACGAAGTTGAGGATGGAGCCAAGGATGGATCCGGGGAAGGAGTCAGGATGGAGCCAGGGACAGAGCCGGGAACAGAGACAAGGATGGATCCAAGCATGGATCTGGGGACAGAGACAAGGACGGAACCAGCGATGGAGTCGGGGATGGACACAAGGATGGAGACAAGGATGGAGCCTGGGATGGATCCGGGGGCAGATCCAGGGACGGAGACACGGACGGATCCCGGCACTTACATGGGGACGGACATGTTGGCCGCCGAGAGCGGGCTCACTTCGGCCACCTCC
>NW_009697904.1:0-478 GCF_000703405.1 Apaloderma vittatum | reverse complement strand
AAAGAGCTTCATCTCGAGCTCACACCTCATCAGCCACCAACGCATCCACACAGGAGAGAAGCCCTGCAAGTGTCTAGAGTGTGGGAAGAGCTTCATTTCGCGCTCAGCTCTCGTCAGCCACCAATGCATCCACACAGGAGAGAAGCACTTCAAGTGCCTGGAGTGTGGGAAGAGCTTCAGCTCGAGCTCAGACCTCATCAAGCCCCAACGCATCCACACAGGAGAGAAGCCCTTCACGTGCCTGGAGAGTGGGAAGAGCTTCAGCTCGAGCTCAGACCTCATCAAGCACCAACGCATCCACACAGGAGAGAAGCACTTCAAGTGCCTGGAGTGCGGGAAGAGCTTCACCAGGAGCACGCTCCTCCTGTATCACAGGTTGAAGCACGCCAATGAGAAGCACTTTCCCTGCACCACGTCTGGGAAACACTTTGCGATGCATTCTCACCTAATCAAGCACCAACGCATCCACACAGGAGAG
>NW_009697903.1:0-915 GCF_000703405.1 Apaloderma vittatum | reverse complement strand
TTTTCATGGTTTTTAGTATCTGTACTGGTCCATATTGGTCTATACTGGTTTATACTGGTCTGTGCTGGTTTATACTGGCTTGTAGTGGCTTGTACTGCTCCATATTGATTTTTTTCTTACTGGTTTGTACTGGTTTTTACTGGTTTTGGTTCTTTTTTCCTATTTTTTGGCTGTTTTTTTTGTTTGTTTTCTGGTCTGTACTGGTCCATACTGGTCTATACTGGTTTTTACTGGTTTGTGCTGGTCCGTACTGAGTCCTTTTCGTACTGGTTTTTACTGGTTTTTACTGGTTTCTGCTTCTTTTTCCTGTTTTTTGCTACTTTATCAGGGGTTTTCTGGTCCATACTGGTTTGTACTGGTTTATACTGACTTTATTGTTACTGGTTTATTCCAGTTTATACTGGTTTATAGTGGTTTTTACTGGTTTTTACTGGTTATTACTGGTTTTTTACTGTGTTTTTCTGTTTTTCTTTAATGTTCATGGGTTTTCTGGTCCGTACTGGTTCATACTGGTTTGTACTGGTCTATACTGACTTTATTCTTACTGGTTTATTCTGGTTTATAGTGGCTTTTACTGGTTTTTACTGGTTTTTACTGGTTTTCCCGATTTTTTATGGGTGTTTTGGTCCGTACTGGTCTGTACTGATTTTGTTTTTACTGGTTTATACTAGTTTTTACTGGTGTTTACTGATTTTTACTGGTTTTTTTTTCTGTGTTTGCTCAATTTTTGTGGGGTTTTTGGTCTGTATTGGTTTGTACTGGTTTGTACTGGTCTATAATGACTTTATTTTTATTGGTTTATACTGGATTTTACTGGTTTTTTCCTTTGTTTTCCTGTTTTTGCTTTATTTTTACGGCTTTTCTCGTCCATACTGGTCCGTACCGGTCCATACTGGTCTGTATTGGTCTACACTG
>NW_009697902.1:0-257 GCF_000703405.1 Apaloderma vittatum | reverse complement strand
CTCTATTTTTTGTTTTTCCTCCATTTCCCTTTTCCCCTCTATTATTTCCTGTTTCCCCTCTATTTCCCGTTTCTTGTTTCCCGTTTCCCCCGTGTTTCCCGTTTCTCTCTGTTTCCCGGCCGTTGTTTCCGGGCCATTTCCCATTTCCCGTTTCTCGTTTCCCGTTTCCCCCGTGTTTCCCCTTTGTTTCCCGTTTCTCTCTGTTTCCCGTTTCCCGTTTCCCGTTGTTTCCGGGCGATTTCCCGTGTTTCCCGCCG
>NW_009697901.1:2974-5688 GCF_000703405.1 Apaloderma vittatum | reverse complement strand
TGGATAGGTTATACTGGAATAATGGAGATATTATTTTGGGATAGTGGAGGTATTGAGGTAGTGGAGATATTATATTGAGATAATGGAAATATATCGAATATAATATATTGAACATATATTGAATGTATTGAATATATTATATTGAACATATAATGGATATATTATATTGAATGTATTATATTGGTTATATTGCAGTGGACGTATTGTAGTGGACATATCGTAGCGGATGTATTATAATGGATACTAACATTGAATAAGTAACCGGACTCCATCTTTAACGCAGCGGAAGAAAGATTCCGATGAAACGGCAGCGCTTTGCGAAGTGACGAGGAAATGATTTGCGTAACGAATAATTAACCCGTGGCACTTATAACTGCAGGGGACTTGGGAGGGCGAGAGCCTGAGGTCGGGCGCTCGGTGGATCGCAGGCTCCCGCGGGGGGCTGACTGCGGGTGCCCGGCCCTTGCCAGACCTGCTGACATAAAGCAATGTTATGACAGTTTAAAGTAGGTAAAAGAGAAAGAAATGAAAGGTCTGTGCAGAGGGGAGCTGAGCTGAGCGCTGCTGTTGCAGCACCTGCTTTTGCAGCTGAGGTTTTGTGAGGCCGATGTCGCTCTGCTTCCCTGGGTTTGCATCAGGTCGGGTGGAGACCCAGAGTGTTGTAAAATGGAATCGGACACGCCTGGGTTTCAGGACTGGGCTTCTGACTCCGGAAAATTTTGAAAATTTCTTACCCAGTGTGTTGTCTGTGTGATTTTAACGGTAATTGTGGAACCTGCCCTGTTCACATCACACCTAAAAGTACAGGATTGTGCAGTTGGGATTTACTCGGGCTGCTGAGGAATGGCAGACGGGCAACAGGTTTCTCGGTCTGATAGATGAGACAGCGACAGAGCGTATTCCCTTATTATTCCCTGGATTAAATGTATTTTGAATGGCAGGCCAGGGGCCGAGTCGCAGGGTGCTTTGTTGCGTTTGGAGGCTGTTGAATCAGTGGGCAAATCGAGGCATTATCTGAGTGACTTGTGACTCGCCTGAGTCTGGAAGCGCTGCCAGAGCTGTCCTGTGAGAACTCCCCTCCGCTGGGGCGGCCGCTCCGGTCTCCGTACCTCCACAGCACAGTGTCGGCCCTCGCCGCGGTGGGAACAGCCCGGCTTTGTGATTTCTTTTCATTTCCCCACAAAATCCTCCTTTATGCTCGCTGTCTCAGAAGTATTGTGAAGCGCAGCTGTGCCACGTGCCGGCAAGGCACCGGCTTCGTGTTTTTCTTTCCGGGCTGAAAGCTGAGTTTGTCACAGAAAATGACCCGTTCGGATGTGCCCAACGGCTGCCGACAGCTTGGACCCTGCCAGGCGGGTGCCTGACCCTCGTGGCAGAAGACACTGGATTTTTAGATCTGGGAGATTAACGAAGTGATGGATAGTGTCTATCTTCAGGAGTAACAATGAAACAGATTAATTAGCGGAAGCAGAAAATTTTAATTTAAAATTTCTCTGGGATGTTGTTATCTAGTTGCGGGGGTAATCATAACGATAATCCGGAGCGTTTTTTTGTAGTCAGTAAGGGCCAAGAAGTTGTTCTGTCGACGCACAGTGTTGAAGGCCTCTCATCCTGGCAAGGTTTAGGAGGTTAGGAAGGCGTAATCCCAAGATGGATGCTCGGCTGGAGGCCCTGGGGTGCGGTGCAGGTTCCTGGAGGACTTCACCCTCGCCCTGGGAAGGCTGGGGTGCAGGGCTGTGTCAGGGAGGGGCACCCAGCCTCTGCCAACGGGCTGGGAGAAGGGCACGTAAAAACTTAAGGGGTGTTTGTTGATTTTTCATTAGGCTGGAAATACTGTTAGTTCGTTCTGCTTGGGGAAGTTCAGCAGTATAATCTGAAATAAGTACGTGTGGGTCAAGCCACTTCCAAGGCTTAAATGTAGACATTAATTTTGGGTTTTGGAGAAAGGTTAGTTCTATTTTGCATTACTCCACCTCTTGAATTCTCCTGCTTTTGTTGGTTCACTACGTCTCCAATGCCGATCATCGTTTTCTTCTATTAGGTCACAGTGAGTGAGTTATCAGTATTCTGCTTCCTGTAGCCAGGCCAAGCATTGAGTAAACTAACATTTTTAGACACCTCTGTGACAAATACCACACGCTGACAAGCGTTTGAAAGTAGCAGGTGCTGCTGCTGCTCTTGTTTTAAACCCTGTTTTGCATGGAGGTTTCTGATGCTCCTCCAGTTTGCGTGTCTCGGGAGCGCTGGGAACGCTACATTCCAAAATTTCAAAAGCCGGGAAGTCACTATGGAAAACAATCTGTGCTGTCACTGGCTGCAGCCTGTCCCACGATGGGTTTTTAGGGGACAGGTAAACGTGATGGCCCAGCTGCATCGCTTGGCATCCCAGCATCAGGTCGGTAACTTACAATGTGTTGGAAGCTGGGAGGATAAATTTTGACGTTCAGGAGCTGGTGACGCATCACCCTGAGTGGCCGAAGCCCACGTCCAGCAGTCGGAAGGGAGTTGTTCCACTGGTTTCCCAGAGGATACAGGCCGTTAGCCGCGTGGTTTTCACCATCCTGTCGAGGCCACACAAATGTTCTTACACGTGTGGTGTAGATGGAGATCTCCCGGCCAGTTCAGATTAAAACAGACTCTCTCCTCTCTGTTTTTATCTCCTTTAAGTGCTTGTTTTATTCTGCCACTTCAGCTGTAATGTGGAGGTGGTTACG
>NW_009697901.1:0-2954 GCF_000703405.1 Apaloderma vittatum | reverse complement strand
AGGAATGCCTGTAATTAGGAGGATGAGCCTTAGCACCTCTTGATGTCCAGAATAGAGGATGATTGCTGCTTAGGATCTGCTTGTGTAAACTGAAACAGCGTTTTTCTCACAGCGCCAACACTCTGTTGCATTATAAAAGATGCCTTGCAGTAGCTATTCATTACTTCCAGCGGCTTAATATGTGTTTTCCTTTGCCTTGTGCACGTTTTTACGCAGATGCCGTGGAGAGGTGATTTTGCCGTTCACAAAGATCAGCTCACTAAGATAAAACTGCAAGAAAAGTTCCATTCCCTTTTGTTGTCATGTTTTTATGATTTTTCTCTGTGCCGAGGATGACTTCTGTAACTATGAATATTTATCAAAAAATTCCTGCATCTGCTCCTCTCCAGAAGGAATTTTACTGCGGTTGTATTTTGTATATTTTTCTGAGGCATGAGCAAGGAAGGACACGAATGTCAGCGATCTGGTTTTGTACAATTTGTGAGCGTTGGCAGAACGATCCCGCAGACAAAAGGGCTTGGAGATCTGAGGAAATGCCAGCGAAGCTCGGCAGTGCCCAGCCCAGGTTCTTGTGACCGTGCCCCGCACACCCCGAGCCGTTTGGTCACTTCCCGGCGCGTGGATCCAGCCCCGTGTGGGGCAGCGTGCGGACGTGTGCTCCCACACTTGCCCTTGCCTGCCCCTCCACTATTTGCGCTCCTTAGGGATTAGAGCAGTTGCTTGTGATTATTTTTATTGTTTTTATTAATTTACAACAATTATATGTTGTAAACTTAGTTTCCAAAGTAACGCAGCAAACTAAACAACATTTCCTTCCTGCCACCCCATAATTATTTACCGAGAGGGTGACCACGTGAGTGGATTTTTGTTGCCGTTCTCGGTGACGTTTGGAGCCCGTTGTGCCGTGAACACGTGCAATAGTAATTCCTGTTAGTGTCAGTGAGAGTCCATGGTAATGAACAAGGAAAGAGAAGGGACCGTTCCAACGGTGGCACAGTTGTGGTGAAATCTGAATGCATCCCAAGATAAAAACCCACACGGTCAGTGGGAAGAGTTGAGAGGTGAAGGTGTTGCCCACGGTGGTTTGTAGCAGAGCGTGGCTCCTGCCAGGGCTGTTCGAGCGAGCAGCTGACATCACCCCTTCTACCTTTCGGCAGTTGGTGTGGGGCGAACATCTGGAGAATAAACCCAGTGAGAAATGTTGGTTTAGCCCGCGATGGGTGTTCAGAACCAGCGGGACGTTGTCCTGCTCTGAGGTTTCTTCTGTGTCTTTTCTGGAAGCAGCAGGAGAGCGGCGGCTTGACCATTCAGTGGTTGGGTGAGCGTTTCATGCGAGCTGACCCCAGGATGAAATCCACCTCTGTATCGGGAGAATTGCTTTTCCCCTGCGATCAATTAGGTTTTTAAAATGTCTACTTGCTGTCAGCTACTACCCAGTTGTCAAGGGTTGGTTAGGGCTGGGCCAGCCATGAAATGCTGACAAGTTTCAAATTATATGTGTACTCTGCACTGTTATAAAAGAGTATTTTTATCCAAAGTAGCTTTATTCTAGGTAGCTGAGAAACTCCTGTTTTAATGTAAAGGAGAAAAAAGTGGAAGTTTGAGGGAGATACAGTCTGCCCTCACTGAAGCCTAATTTAACTTCTCACTAAATGCAGCCTGGATGTTCAATGAGATGATTGCTATTTGGGATTAATTAGAAATATCGGCCGCCGTTTATAAGATGAAATGTACTTCTGTCATGAGGATGCTAAACAATGCTTTGAGTTCATTTCTGTTCGAATCTACAGGTTGCACAGGAGAGCCGAGGGAGCCAGGGCTGAGCCGTGAGCTTTGCGTAGCCAGGTTCTCACTTCCACAAGCCAGGTGTGTAACAGGTGTTGAGCCTGTGCGGGGGGCGCAGCTCGGCCCCGGGTCTGTGTGTTGTCCTGGAGCTGCCGGCGAGAATTCCCAGAGAGAAGCAACTTCCAGCCCTTGTTTGAGCCCTGTCAGGAAGTCTGAATCTGCCTGTGTGGTTCTTAGGACCTTATGCTTTTGGCAAATGTGCCAAATATTTGTTTTCACGGGCAAATATTTTGGGACATAAGTATGCAAGATTTATATTGGTGGCTGAATTGGAAGGAATTCCAGCACAATAAAAAGAAATAAGTACGAGATGGCTTGAAATATGTCCCACCATTGGGCATTTTGAAAAGTGAGCTTTCCTGTAGCCCTCCATCGCCAGCTCAGCTGTTCTGGACTCGTTTTATCAGTTCTTTGAGTTTACAGTGGCAGTTGAAACTTCTGCAGGCAGCCCAGGTTTTCCTTTTGGAAGCAAACGTTACTGTCTGCCCTGATGGAAGCTGCTGTTGTAAAAGGGAATTTTTTCACTTATGTACTTGTCAGTGATGTTACATTCAGAGCCGGCTCGTACCAAAGTGCGTCAGTCTTGCGTGCAGTAGCACAGAAAAATTAACAGAGCGCGCGCTGAATTTCCGCCTTATCTCGCTATACCACATTTTATGCGTCTTGTAGCTGTTGTTTTGTTTCTACGGTTTCAGACTTCGTGTTTCAGAAGATTAATAGACTTAGCAGCCCTGTTTGCTAAGCTTAGTGATGATAACAATGTAGTAAGTCATGAGACGGTCACAGATCATCTGGCAAGGCGAAATAAGCCTTGGGCCCAAACTTGGAGCAGGTACTATTCGGAGAGAAAAGTAAAATGTTGAAAACCTTGCAAATAACATGCCCTGGCTTGGCTTGGCTCTCAGTTCAAGTTTGCCTGAAGAGCCTGCACGGGAAGCTCAGCTGGCACTGGCCCTTTCCGCGTACCCGCAGCTGGAGCCAGGCGGTGTTGGTGAAGCACGTGTGTGGTGCTGGGAGCAGGGAGCGGTTCCCAGGCCGGGCTGGGGTGCGGCTGTGGGCTGGAGGAGCGGGGAGCAGCACGGGACCCCGGCTGCTGCAGCGGCTCTGCC
>NW_009697900.1:8952-9857 GCF_000703405.1 Apaloderma vittatum | reverse complement strand
GCTGAGGACTCCCATCTCCAAGTTATTTGCCAGCACAGCCCCAGCCAGGACAGAGCTGAGGGCTCTCTGCAGAGTGCTGAGGGCCTTTTTATCCCATGAATCACACCGATCTGCGCAAAACCATCTGTGCTGACTGTGCTGCCACTGGGTCTTTTTTTCCAGTTCCTCCATTTCCCTCTATTGTTCGGTGCAGGCTTCCTTCCTGCTGCCTGCACGCTCCCACGCATCCCCCTGCCCCCTCCCGCGGGAGCTGCGTCCTGGCCCGCCAAAGGACAGCCAGGACAGGCTCCCTGCTGTCCCTGGCCTCCTCCCTCTGCCTGCTCCCCGCCACTGCCTGCATGGGCAAGGGGTGCAGGGGTGGCACGGGGAAGCTCGGGCAGGCTGGGGAGCTGGCAGAGATAGTGGTGCCCCTAAGAGCACGTGGCAGGTGATGCTGTCAGCCACCACCTGTGAGAAGCACTTCTCTCTACTCACACGCGTGGGTGTGCATTGAGGAGGGACAGTCGTGGTGGGAGCTGGGTGAGAAACTGGGGGAGCAATGGGGTGGGGAGCCAGGGCATGGGGATGTCACAGCTGGAAGGCTGCCTGTTGACAAAGGGCTGGGCAAGGGGACGATATCCCATACCCGTGTGGGCTGGATGTCTCTGCCAGAGTTAAAGGGCTGTACAAATCTCTGCCCAGCATCATGGTTGTCAAAATGGGACAATTTCCCCCTTTCTTGTGCCTGTATCGCCCCGAGGGATCTGTGGCAAGCTTTGCCTTGCCTCGGGCTTCAGCAGGCAACCTCCTGCAGGGAGCTGGCCCCTGAGACCTCCTCATGCCTGAGCAGTGGGCACCAGAGCTGTGCCGAGCACTGGGCTGTGGTGTGGGACTGTGGGGCAGTCTGGCTGTGCCCACAGGCAGCG
>NW_009697900.1:0-8915 GCF_000703405.1 Apaloderma vittatum | reverse complement strand
CCCCCAGCCAGTGCAGTGGGCATGGACTGCTCCAGTCCTGGCCCTTTGCCCCCATCCCCAAGTCTGTCCCATCCATCCCCTGCCACCCCCGGGTTTCTCCCTCACCTCTTGCACTGCAGCTCGGTCTGCAGCCCCCCAGGGCCGGCTCCAGTGGAGCAGCATGGTGGCAATGTCGCTGCAGGCTCCACGGCTGCCTTGCTCTGGGATCCAGGGTGATGCCAAGGTGTCCTCACCGGGCACAGGGCTCAGCCTGCGGGTCTAGGCAGGCAGCCCTGCAGGAACTGCTGCGGGTGCAGGCAGGCTTCACAAAACCCAGCCTGCACCTCCCACTGCCGGTCCCTCCTCCAGGCCAACCCTCCGGTCTCCATCCTTGTCCCACCCTCCTGTCCTGTCCTTATATCCACTATGGCCTGGGACTGTGCAGGATGAAGGTGCTGGGAAAGTACTGCCAAACTGGGAGAAAACAGGCTGATGAGTGGATTTGGTAGGGGCTGGCACTGGGGCCGGTCAGGTAAGATATTTGGAACACAAAAGCCTCCCATGTGCTTCAGGGATGCTGGGGATGCAGCACCCCATCCCACTGCTGGTATCCTGTGACGATGGGGGATATGATGTGAGCCAAGGAGCAGTGGGGTCCGACGCAGCAGGAGAACATTGGGAGGATTTCTCTCCTGCAGGGAGACTGTGCTTTCACCACCAGCCAACTCGGCTGCCTTTAACACAACGGTTTTTGCAAGATCGCCAGTGGGGTTAGCTCCGCTGTTACTCAACCTTGCACATGGAGGATGTTCGAGGCTGATATCTCACAACACCCTTCAGCCTTTCTCCACTCCTGCTGGCAGGGCTGACAACCACTCCCTGCCCTGTGAGTGCCCAGCTCCCTGGCAAGCCCCTTGCTCCAACTCAGGCTGGATTTCCCCACACCAAGGATGCCCCAAAAGCTGTTGAGGGGGGCTGGAAGTGGCGGGACACCCTGGTGTGAGAATACAAGTCTCTGTGCGTGTAGTTAGGTGTGGAAAGGCAGCTTCTCCTTATCATAGGCTTGCTCCTGCAAAGCAGAAGCAGAATTCAACAGAAGCCCCGCGTGGCTTTTCTCTTCCTCCCCCTTCCCCAGCAGCTGCTCTGTAGGGGGGTGACAAATATCCAGGGCTGGGCACATCACAGGTGGCCCCATGGGTACACGGGGACCCTCAGGGTGTGGGGGGACAGAACAAAGGCTGCTGGTAGCACTGGTGGCAGCTGAAGTGCCATTGTTTCCATGCTGGAGGCATTAGAACCTGGGAAGCACACTCATGCGTGAGGCCAGATTGTGGCTCACTGCTCTTTGGCACGTTGCAGTATCTCTATAGACCCATCATAACCTGCTGCTGGGAGAAATCCCTGGGCTGCTGGGAAGGGAAATGTTGTGCAAGGGTGGAAGAGACACTCTGGGACATCCCCACAGTGGCAAGTCGCAGTCCCATCTAGTGGCCCAGAGTGACTAAGAGTGGTACGCAGCTCCAACAACCCACATCCTCATGTGTGCTGACAGGCCAGTTTGGTGCAGAAAACCTCCCTGGCTCCCTCTTTGCTCCACAATCAGTTAAGAGCCAGGACTGGAATTCAGTTCCCCTGGTAAGGGAGAAATTCTTGCTCCAGCAACTCTGCTTAGCCCCAGCACCTGATTCCAAACAGGAAACCCTTTTCAGAGCCCATCTGGGAGCACAGCCTGAACCAGGGCATCCCACACCATGGGACCATCCTGGAGGCAGACCACAGGCGTGGGGCTGTGTTGGAGGGAAGTAGGATGCAGCAGAGCACCAGGCACTGGCAGTCATGATGTGTGTGCTGCGGCTGCGTTGTTTCCTGAGAGCTTCCTATCAGCCCAATTTCTACAGCACAGGTTTCAAAGCCTCTGCTTAGTATCTTTTCTGTCTGCTAAGCTGGTGATACAGTCTGTATTTAGATGCTAGACTCCCTGGGCTGAGGCAGAGAGCCCTATTGTGCCTGCTTCCTGGGGGATGCAGATGGGCAGGATCAGAAAACACTCCACAGGCTGGGGGATTTGGCTTTATGAAGATGCTGGCAAAGAATGGAGAAAGTGAGGATCAAAATGAAGCTTGGATCCTTCCATCACATTGGCCTCTGTGGTCCTTCTCCTTTCTGGGCAGCACCCATGATGACACTGTCCCTCAAGGTTCCCATGCCCAGCTCCCTGCCCCTCCCTCCCTCTTTTCATCTATGTATCTATGTATCTATCTATCGATCTGTCTATCTATCTATCATCTGTCTATCCATCCGTCCATCCATCCATCCATTCCTAGCCATCATACCTAGCTGCACCCTGGGGCAGACTTTGCTATACCCTCAGCTCCACCCATGCTGGGGATTGTGTGTGATGATGACAGGATGATCTTTTGGAAGGAGGAGAGGGTGAGACATTCAGGGCTTCTACGTACAAGGCCCTGCTCTACTGAGCCCAGAGGATTTGCTGGCTCATGGCAGAAAGCTGAGGCCCTGTGAGGGCTTGGTAGAGGAGCGAAGAGGGAGAAGCTGGAGGCTATTGGGTTTGGAAATCTGTTGGACCTCTCCAGTCAAGAGTCCCGCTGAAGGCCAGCCCACGACAGGCTGCTGCAAGGGACTCTGCTGGACTCAGCGTCCTGGTGTGGGTGGTGGGACGAGAGCTGGCCAAGACCTATCCATGATTTCAGGAGGTGCAAAGCATGAGATCCAGGGGATGGAGTCGCATTTCCCCCCAGCCAGTGCACATTTGACCCTGGGGGCACTGGAGAGGGCTTTCGTGTGTTGTGGGCAGGTCTGGGAGCCCATGCCATGCTCCCCCTGCCCCCCATCCATCACAGCACTGACATCATCGCCTTCAGGCTAATCTCTCATCCAGCAGCAGCTTCCCGTTTCCTTCCCAATCTCTGCACCGTTGGGCGGCTCCTCTCTGCTCAGGGCCAGGCAGGAAAAGCCGTCCAGCTGGGCTCTCGTGTGGGGCTGCAGCCCTCGCGTGTCTGGCCCTCGTCCCGCTCGGCCATAGGACACCCATTCCCCCGCATGGGCACCCACGGGGCTCCAGGACCCCCGAGACCCTCGTTTTCATTCTCTAGAGTGCCAGCACACAGCCCCCTTCCTGTTTATGCCACAGGAAACCCAGCAGTGGCACATTATTTAGTAAGAAATCACCGCATTGGAGCTCCTGGCACCCCAAGGAGTTCAGGGCAGCCCGCCTCCCCAACTCCCTAAGTTTCACCTGCTCTGTGGCCGGGGTGATGGTGGGAGCCAGGAGCTCTGTTATAGCTCAGCACTGGCTGTGGACAAGTGTCCCCAACACCCCAGCGGTCCTTGTCCTCCCCATCACTGTCCTCGCCATTTTGGGCAGCATCCAGGGCTGAGATGTCATCCAGCCCAGCCTTTCCCCAGGTGCTCAGGCAGCAGCTCCTCATGCTTACTTAAGGCTGGCTAAAAATAGCCCCGTGGTGGAGCTGCAGCCCAGCTGCTGCAGAGGAACATCCGGGGAATGAGAAGAGATGGGGCTGCTTCCCACAGCAGCAGGGATGCGTGGGGTGGGCTTCACCCCAGCACCCTGCGGGCTCGGGGTACCGGTGGGCTCTCCCCCATCAGGGCAACACCCAGGGCTGTTTCTGCCCCCTTGCTCTGGCTTCGAGACAGCTCTCCTCACTGTGAGGAGGGGAGCCTGCACATCCCCTGCACTTGTGTTTTCAGCATTTTCGCTGCTCTTGCTGCTTCTCACCCCTGCTTTGCTTACGTGGCCAGCCCAGCTGCAAACCGTGGGAGCCAGCTGCCCTGATGGCCAGGACCTCCTCTCCCTCCACCAGCACTCTCTGCAGTGAGACACGTTCGTGTGATGTCCCCTTGGAGCATCTCTGACCTAACAGGGTGGCTAGAGGGGGGCAGTGAGTATCCGCACCCCGGAGGGCATCTGGACGAATTGAAGAGGAGAAGCACAAGGTGTGGGGGAAGCAAGCACAGGGCAGCAGCAGCACTCACAGCTCAGAGTGGGGAGCAGAGTGGCTTGAGGTTACAGGGGAACATGAGGCTAGAGGGGTCAGCGGGACCCAAAGCTGCAGTGCAAGTAGGGGTCTGGGCAGCCTGCAAGCCCTGGGTACTGCCATGGTGTTGTCCCCCACCACTACTTAGGCAGAGCTCTGACTGCCATGTCCTGGCCATGTCCCCTAGTTTTCACCTCTCTGGGATGGGTCTGGAGCACCCTCAGCAGGGACTGCCCTGTTTACATTTGCCTTGCACAGATCAGGCTTAAAACCCATCTAGGGCAGGACCCCAGCAGCCACAGATAGCCTCGGAGTGTGAGGGTGAATGGTTAGATGGAAAATTCAGGATTTTTCAGTGTATTCCCCTGGTGACGTCTGTCTAGACTAACTTCCCGTTGTCCGGTGGAAGCTGCCCCGTGCCCATGCACGCTCGCCCGCCCGCGCGTGGGCGTGTGGAGCCCAACATCCTCCTCTCCTGCCCCACCGCCGGCCACCTCGCTCTCTGCTGAGGGTCCTGCTTGGGTGCGGAGGCTGCACAGCTGGACTGGCCCTCCTGTTCAACCCAGGACGTAGCACCTGGCTGGCCTCAGGATGGGCTTGGTGCCAGCTTCCTTGCCGTCCCGTGCCAGCCTGAACCCCTCTTGCACGCACATCAACCCCTTTATTGTGCCAGAAACCACAGCAGCAGCAAACACCAAGAGAGTGGGGACACAGGCTGACCAAGACCCCACTGCCAGGGCAAGTACCCCACAAACACCACATGGTGAAGGAGTCCCCAGAGCCCACTGAGCTATAGCCAGTCTGCAGAGGTGAGCCTGATGCCCAGGAGAGGACCTGAGAGGGCTCCTTGAGATGGAAGGGGAGGGGCCACACAAAGCCCTGGCGGGCAGTGTTTGGTGGCCTGGAGTAGGTCTATCCTGATTAGGGGGCTGGCAGAGCTGGACCTCAAGCCAGAGAGGGTCATTCCAAGCCCTGTGCTGCTTCAAAGCCTGGGCAGGACTCCTACAGACCTCCCACTTCTGGACCTTTGAGGGATGCCCCTAGAACGTCTTACAGTGGCAAAGGGTGTCAAGAAAGCTTCTGCCCACTCCATGAAAGGATCCCTGTCTCCTGCCCTGCCCTTGGGGAACCTGTTCCCGTTGCCAGCTCTAACTCCTACATGGGGACATCTCCTCGGGCCACCATGGGTGCAGGGGGACGAGGGTGCCCACCCTCCTTCTTTTCAGCACTTGTGCTGTTGGTTCCCACGGGATCTGCTGTCCAGGTAGGGGGGATCTATGATGAAGATATTGGAGTGCAGACACGACTATTGGGGTGCAGGGGGCCAAATTCCTACCCGTGATCCCTGACTGCCAAGCCCCAGTCACGAGGGGCTCCACCCGTGAGAGGGCTGCAGCAAGGGCTCAAGCCTCGTGGTCACTGGTGCTCAGGTGGTCTTCGGGCAGCCCCGTCTCGTCAATGTTCTCCAGCGAGTCGGCATGCTGCACTGAGAGCTCGGCTAGGCTGACACTGGGCAGCGTGTTCTGCTCTGGGTACACCCAGGGCTTGTATTCTGGGTCGTGCTTGCGTTTCCACTCTGGGTACTTCAGTCCAGCCTTGTAAATCTTCTTCATCGCCTGTGGGCAGAGTGGGTCCAGAACATCACGATGCCCCAAGTCCTCAGTGGGGATGAGACCAAAACAGTCTGTGGGCACAGTTCCCATCTCCCCCATTGCTTGCTTTTTGGGGGTATTGGGAGAGGATGGGGCCTGGCTCAAACCACACAGCCCCAGCAGCATGCCCAGTGCACACACTGTGAGCCCTGGGTCACCCAGCACCCATCCTGCAAGCCCTGGGTCACCTAGCACCCATCCAGCAAGCCTTGGGTCACCCAACTTCCATCCTATGAGCCCTGGGTCACCCAGCTCCGGTTCCAGGGGGCTACTTCATGGGCAGCTCATTCCTGATATCTGTGCATCCCACAACTGGCCACACACCCTGCTTACCTTTGGTGCCACAAACTGGGAGACGCGGTTCACCACCCACTTTGGCAGCGACCCTGCAAGAGCCCAAAACGCTATCACTCAGCCAATATGGATCAGGCCTAGAAGAAGCACCAGGAACCAGCGGTGCCCTGTGCCACACTGACCCCCCCTTCCCCAGGGCTGATGTCATCTGCCCTGCACTGTGCCCTGGGAGAGGATCCTTTCTTCCATGGGTTGTCCCCACTTCCCAGTGCTCTTTGGACCTCTGGGTGATGGAGAGCCACAGTGGGTGAGCTCTGTGGGGGCAAGAGGAGGGTCCCATCCCAGAGGAGGCACGCTGCACCCTCTGCTCATGCTGGCACTCACCGCGAGGATCCACCTGGGTGAGATAATAGAGGACGCAGGCACCAGCACCATTCGCCTTGATCAGGTAACCTGTCTGCAGGGACACAGCCCTCACAAAATCCTTCCGAGGTGGGTAATTCTGCAGAGAAATGCCATGAACCTCAGAGCCTGCCCAAGCCACTGCCCAGCCCTGCCAGATCCTGCTGGCCCATGGGTCCAACAACTCCACTAGGGCTGGGGCCTGCCAGGGGCTCACCGGGTGCTTGACGCTGTAGTTGATGATCATGTAGTCATTGCCCAGGGGCAGCCAGGAACGCAGGGTGACAAAATCACGGTTCTTCAGGGGGCTCGGGCATTTCCCTGCAAATAGACCCTGTTACACTCCAACCCATTGATCCCGTGGCCCCACACCCATACACGGAGCTGTAGGATCAGGGAGGGGTCCCCTGGGGATCTCCAGGGGTTGGGGGATGCTTACAGGAGTAGTATCCCACATCAGCGTTAACTGTCAGGCGCCCAATGTCGTAGGTCTCAATCATGTTCGAGTCCCATTTATTGCGGTAGCGGGTGTCATGCAGCACATCGTAGAGTGTCTCAGCAGGGACATCCTTGCAGGAGATCCGAGTCTGTGGGGAGATGGGCAGCTGGGCAGGGGGACAGCACCCACCCGAGAGCACAGAGCTGTGCCCATCCACGGAATGCGGCTATTCCTATGTGTGGTGACATGCCCCTGTGCTGCTAAAAAGCGGTGTGCACCTGTGCCATGGAGGATGTTCTACACACATGGGGCACAGCACGTCCCTGATTTGGGACAGCCCAGGTAGACCCACCAGCCTGGCTGCTGGCATGCAGTGCAGTGCATAGGCAGGAGGACAGCAGGGGTAGAAGGACCCTCTACTCTCCAATGGAGCTGCCTAGTGGTCCAGACTCTGGTAGTACCCCAAGCCCAGACCTATGCCCTCACTCCAAGTCTCTGCAGGGCAAGCAAAGGGATGCTCCTGGCCTGGGCATGGGGTCCAGTCTGGGGGAGTTGGAGGGGCTCCGACTGTAACCAGAGCCATAGGGCTGCCCAAACACGCTAGGCAATTGCATTATTGATGAAGCCAGCCGCCCTGTTCCTCTCAATGCCAGGAGGAAGGAGATGTCATCTGCTCCTCGTTAGAGGCCTTGCATGTTTGATGAGGTATTCAGCAGAGCCGTGTAATTGGAGATGGCCCTCTGAACATGACAGGTCCCATCAATCTCAGGCAAGCTTTCCCCGATGGCCTAGGTGATGGTTTCTGCCCAGTGTGCTGGACTCGTGCCCAGGACAGGCTTGGAGATGTGCTGCACTCCCCGTGGCACAGTAGAGGAGTGCATGGGAGCACCCGACCCCCTCCTCCTGCTTCCCCTCCCCAGTCACCCCCTCACAGCTGGGGCTGCGGTTGCTGCTGCTGCCGCAGGGTGAAGGATGCCTCCAGCCTGAGGTGGAGCTCATGGTCCTCCAGGGCCCCTGGAAGCTCTGGTTATCACAGCAAGACTTGCACCCTCAAGATCCCCCACTAAAGCCTGCCCACCACGCCTTTCCAGCCATGGATGAACAAGGGCTTTGCAACACAAAAACCACATCATGGAGGTATTGCAAGGAGCCAGACTGGGTAACGGTTGCTCAGATCCCCCTGAACCTGCCTAGGATCCCCACTCTATGGGTCCTATGGTCTATGGGTCCTGGCGGTGGTGAAGGGGGGTATAACTGCATGCCCTCTGCTGAGTTGAGCCGTGCTTGCTGAGCTCGTTTGAGCTGAACTTCCTGCCAGCCCATTTCTCCAGCCTGCCCAGGCTCTTAAACTCTATGGGGTGCTCATCCAGTGTAGGATGAGATGTGCCCCAGGATGGTGTGACCAGGGGAAAGGCACCAGGGAGGCATCCTGCCAGCCTGTCTCATGCCCGGGGGCTCCCGGCAAGGCCATCTCCATAACGTAATCAATCCAGGGCTTGTGTCTGGATCAAGGGCAGCCGCAACGTGAGCCCACATTTGTGCATGCACAGCAGGATGCTGCAGTGGGCATCCCAGCAGGTCAAGAGGCTAAAAGGCTGCAGAGAAAGAGCCTACAGAGCAGCCTGCCAGCTGGGAAAGCACCTCTGGGAGACTAACCCCACCAGCCCCAGCATTTGGGGAAGGAACACCCCCGGACAGGCTGGACCAAGCTGCTGTGCACCGCCAGGATGGGTCAACACTCCAGGGACCCTTGGGAGCAGCTGGGGCAGGGAAGGGCTGGCACTCCCGCAGCTGCAGGCGTTTGCTTACCTTGATTTTCTGCACGGTGCAGCTTTCCTCCTGGCCCTGACTCCATACGGTCACTCCAGCCTTGTTATACCGACAATGCCAGCCCTCCAGGCTCTCGCACTGATCCCTGAAGGAGCTGAAGTCGGAGTCATCCGGGATATAAACCATCTCCCCTCCTCTGGACATGGGGCTGAGCCGCTAGAGCCAGAGCGCAGGCACCGGCTGCAGGCAAGCTCCTTCTGCCTCACCTCCTGGGGAAACTCGGGCTCTGCCCTTGAGCTCTGCCTTGCTGGGTGCCTGCTGCAGCTCACATCATCCTCCGTGTCCCCAGCCCGTGCCCCCGGA
>NW_009697899.1:730-937 GCF_000703405.1 Apaloderma vittatum | reverse complement strand
CAGACGTTGTAGGGGACGGTGATGGCCACGTAGAAGGTGGCCAACAGGATCAGCCAGTCCCAGAGGGCCTTGAAGATGCTGTAGTGGAGCAGGATGAAGCGGGACTTCTGCACTGAGGCCACTTTGTACTCGGGGACCGACGGCTTGTTCTCAAACACGTTCTGGGGGGACAAGCGGCAGGGGAGCAAAAGAAGGTGGCAGGGGCCA
>NW_009697899.1:0-217 GCF_000703405.1 Apaloderma vittatum | reverse complement strand
GCGGAAACCCCCCCGGGGGGCACGGCCGCGGCTGCCGCAGCCTGGTAACAGCGATGGTTCTCCCCCGAGGCTGACTGTGCTGTGCTACGAGCGAGCAGCTGGATTTTCCTGACAGCTAACGTGTGAGGAGAGACACAGCCCTGTGAGAGCTGCCAGAGGATCTGTTCTCCCCACGGCGAGCTCTGGGCACCCGCTGGGCTCTCCCGCAGCCACCAAA
>NW_009697898.1:0-38129 GCF_000703405.1 Apaloderma vittatum | reverse complement strand
CCATCCCTGGAGGTGTTTGAAGAACGAATAGTTGTGGCGCTTGAGGATATGGTGTAGTGGCTAGAGAAATGCTGGGAAAAAGGTTGGACTTGATGACCCTGGAGGTCCTTTCCAACCATAATGATTCTGTGATTCTGTGATTCTGTGAAAAGAACATGGTGATGAGGAGGAGGACTATGAGCCTTCCTCCAGAAGACCCCGGCCCATGACCACCAGACGGCACTGCGTATGTGGCAAGAGGAAGAGGTCCAGCATGCTTATCTTAGAACTAACCCAGCCTACCCTCATGAATATGTATGCTTTTGTGTCATAAATAGCTGTCTGTTTGGCCAAATGGCGTGCAAGCTTTGAGGAGAGATCCCCTTGCACCTGGCGCTGAATAAACATACCTGCTTTATAACTCCCTGTGAGTTGTAGAGTTAGTTTCTGCTTGTCAAAAGATAAATGTAGATGTCTTTACTGATATGTGTGTTCACACTGAAGGAGTCAGGCACTATTCCTGACTCTTACTCCAGATAGGTCTAGTTCAGTACAGACAGGTTTGGTTTTGGTACCTGCAGTCCTCATTGTTACTTAAGAAGACAGTATTTCCCTTTTCAACTCAGTTTAACATGCTATGTTAAGGTTTTTTGTGAATAGAGTTATCTGATAATTCTGAATAGCTTGAATTTTTCATAAAATTTCACAGTGTCTCACAAGAGTAGCTTGAAACTTACTTTGAGAGATTGCATGTTACTTGCAGTGTCTTGTAGAGAGGTACAGGGTAGTAGTAGCATTTCTTAATGATCTATTGTTGCCTGAGGCTACCTGAAAGTTTTCTTGCAGGCAGTGCTGAAGGCATTAGGAGTTTCCTGCTTGTAAAGGGGACATCTCTTCCAGGTAAAGTTGCACCTGCCCTCTGTTGGATCTACTTGTCAGATACCTCTGATACCTGTATGTGAGAAGATACCCATAGCTGCAGTTGGCATACAAGACCATCCAGTGCACCTTACACTTTGGAAGGAGGTAATTCTGTATGTTTTTATTTAATGAATTGTGTACTTATGTTTACTATTTGTCCACTTGAATTCAGGCAACTGCTTTTCCTCTCTGTAAAGTGTTCACTTTGTGCAGAAACTCTTTAAAGGACTGCCTTCTGTGAAGATGGATGGGAGACTCGCACACTGTGGGCTAGACTGCCCTCCATGACAATGCTTTTATTGACATATGTCTTCTTCACAAGTTTTATTCTTATGATCCTGCTTCAGAAAATGGAACAAAAATTTGGATTAGAGATTGCTCTGAGACATTATCCTGGTTTTAGCTGATACAATTTTCTTCCTAGTAGCTGGTATAGTGTTTTCTTTTGGATTTAGTGGAAGACTAATGTTGATAACACACTGATGTTTTTAGTTGCTGCTAAGTAGTGTTTACACTAAGTCAAGGATTTTTCAGCTTCTTAGCTGCCAGTGAGAAAGTTGGGGTGGTACATGAAGTCGGGAGGGGACACAGCCGACCTAGACTGGCCAAAAGAGTATTCCATCCCATATGATGTCATGCCCAGTATATAAACTGGGGGGAATTAGCCGTGAGGAGTGAATTGCTGCTCAAGGACTGGCTGAGCTTGGTCAGCAAGTGGTGAACCATCACATTGTGCATCACTTGTCTTTCTTGGGTTTAACTTCACTCTTTTTGTTATTTTCCTTTTCATTACAATTATTATTTTAATTACAATTACTTTAGTTTTATTTCAATTAATAAGCTGTTCTTATCTCAACCCACAAGTTTTACTTGTTTTTGATTGTCCTCCCAGCAGTGGAGGGGTCAGGAGTGAGCACGTGGCTGTGTGGTGCTTAGTTGCTGGCTGGGGTTAAAAAATTACAGATCTTTTGCAGAGTTCCTTACCCTCAAAACATGATCTTTTTAGCTTTTCTTGGCTGTTGGGCCTGGGAGTGCTTCCTAGCTTTTAAGTTTAGCCACACACTGAAGTTGTGTAAGGCCCATACTAAGGGACATGGTAACATTTCCTCCCACCCCAAGTTTTCTACTTGCACATGCATAGATACCCATTAAGTGCAGCCCTTGTTTGTCCTCTCCTGCCTCTTGGCTCTTGCTAGGTCCAGCGGGTCTGTGTACCAAGCTCTCCCCTGATCTGCATCACTGAAGTCTATAGGCCAGGGAGATTGCCTTACCCAGTTGACTGGCGGTGGAGGGATCAGAGCCTGGAGGCAGTGAAAACTCCCTCAAGACAGGAGAACAGGCAGAGTTCTGCCTAGTGCAGCCAGGAAGGAAGCCCATATTTTTTTGTGTGAATTTAATGTTTGATGTGAGGGTGAGTTTCCTCCCTAGGGCTCAGAACGGAAAAACTTTACTGAAAAGGGTGGGAATTTGAAAACATTCTATAATTTTAAACACAGTATTGCCTCTCTTGAGGGGAGGGATATGATACAAGTATTTGGCATCTTGGTTTTAATATTACAAAAATGGAAAGATTTAAATGGAGAAAGAAGTGAGTTGGTCTTGAGAGATCTCTGGCCAGGACTGAGATAACAAACATTTATTGGACTAACAGCTAAAAGGCAGTAGACAAGTGGGAATAAGGAGAAAAACTCAAGTGAGATGTAGTGTGACAACATACTGGAGTGGAGATTTTACCCTTCTAGTACAAAGCAACTTCATTTAACAATGCAGAGTTCTCTTATGGCCAACAGCTGTAACATAACTAGTCTAACAAGTCAAAGGAGGTAAATTTGCTTGAGGGACATCTGGCCGTTATTTATAGCACAGACTGCTGAGTCTTCAAATGTCTCCTATACCCTCACCATCCTTTTGGGAAGCATCATAGCAGGTGTGTTTTTCAGGCCGCATCCTCTTCTGTTAATGCAGTTTTGGTTGGCCTGGGTTGCCTGAGATGAATTATGCCCTTTTGAAAATACTTGAGTTTAAATTCTGCTTATTTGCATAATTGCAGAAATAATTGCCAGACTTCAAAACCTTGTTGACCTGTGTTAAAAGATGAGGGCCTGTATGTTCCTGAGGGTTTTGACTATGTACATCTGCATTTATGTCAGCATCACAATTAGTGCACTCATCTGCATTATAAATGAAAAAGGGATATTATGCAGCATTTTGGTAATTTGGGGTATATTTTCTGCTGCCTCTGTAGTGAGACCAGCATGTTCTGAGGTAGGCATAAGGATATTGCCTAATGATGTTGTATATTCCTCTATTTACGACACTGTACAGCTGAAGCATAGCAGTGGAGCAACAACTGCAAGAAGAAACATGCTCCTGTCCACATAAGTGATGATGAAATTGCTAAATTAAGAAAATAAAATATGTCATCTTAAGAATTATGCTTATCATAATATATCTTGGGAGCTGATTAGCTCAGTCAGTTGAGTGTGACACTAACAACGCCAAGGTCGCGGGTTCGTTTCCAGTTTGGTCCCCATGTGTTGCCTGATCTAGTCGAGAGGTGGTGTCCCTGGCAACAGGGAGGTTGGATTAAATGATCTCTAAGGTCCCTTCCAGCCTAGGCCATTCTATGATTCTATGATTCTATGATTCTATGTTTCTATGATTCTATGATTCTATGATTCTATGTTTCTATGATTCTATGATTCTATGATTCTATTATCTTAAGCCTAGATGTGAAAGCAACATATCACTTAACCTCGTGCTTCAGGAAACTGTAAAACTGCCCTCAATGCCGTTTTTGACCAAGCTTGGTAGTTTCTGCTTAAAGTTTCAAAGTAATAGTCAATCTTGAATTGAAGACTTAAATGGATGTCTCTAGAAACATTGTTTCTATGATGAATTTGTCTCACAGATAATATTTTGCACTGTTTCATGTTAATTTGTTCTATGTTCACCTTCCAGCTTTTAGAATATCTTTAACTGTTTTTCTGTGAGAACAAAGAACACTTCACTAAGAAAAAAGTCTCACCGTGTAAGTGTATCTCAATCACTGTGAAACAGATTCTTATCTTTCTATAGCTGCAATACATATTCATATTGACAAAAAAAAGATCTTTATAAAAATAAAGTCAAGAAAGTGGGAAGTTGCAATGTATAATTTAAAAATACATAATTATCTAGAATTTAATGTTTTTTAATATTATAAACAACACACTATGATTTAATGAACACGTGACAACAAACACTTTAATAGCAATAATAATGCCCCACTTCAAAGAACTCGATTACGTGTGCATTTGAGCAACAGTCTGGTGTTTTCTAGTATTAAGATAATGAAAGTGTTCAAGTGTGATTAGCTCATTATTTTAAAATATTAAAATATTAGTGAGGTGCTAACATTAGAGGGCATCATAGTTACCTTTTTTAGTTAAAAGACCCTGAAAAATTATTTCATTCTTTTGCGAGGAGTAGAGAGAACACAAAATTTTCTCATACAAAAAAACGTAATTCTAATGAATATGTAGTATTCAGCTCATTTTTTAAATTAAGCTTTTATTTTATTACGTTATCGAAGGACAAATTATTTTTGTGTGCCATTGTCAAGGGTTAGTTAGGGCTGGGCTGACCACTAAGCAAATGACAGATTCTTGCTAATCCCTCTTCCTCCTCAGAGGGAAAGGAAAAAGGAATGAGGCAGAGAGACTTACAGATTGGGAAAAAAAACACTAAAAAAGCTTTAATAAAACAATGATAGTACTAATAAGGAAATAATGAAAATAATGAAATATATACAAATATATACAAAACTGATATGGAACCCAACTCCCTCCTCTGATATCAATCCTCACTGATGCTGTAGAGGAGATGGCACCAGGGAAGCCCCAGGCTCAGCGGTGCAAGGGAACTTGGTACAGGAGCTGGATTGGTATCCAGCTTAGGGATTCGTATCAACTTAGGGATTGGTATCAAAGTTCTAAGAATGAACAGAGTCCTCCTCAGATGCTGGCCATTGAAGAAGAAGAAGAAAACTTAATCCTCATGATCCCAGAGAGGTGGTGGAAGCCTCATCCCTGGAAGTTTTTAAGGCCAGGCTGGATGGGGCCCTGGGCAACATGGTCTAGTGGGAGATGCCCCTGCCAATGGCGGGGAGGTCGGAACTAGATGATCTTTAAGGTCCCTTCCAACCCTGACAATTCCATGATTCTATGATCCCTCAGCTTTATACCGTATATGATGTATATGGAATAGAATAATCTATTAGTCGGTTTTGCATTACCTGTCCTATCTGTTCCTCCCCTGAGGTGCACTTTTTTTATGTCCTTGTGACTCTTTTTACTTCCCATCATCCCCAGAGTGGCACACAAGATCCAGCAGTGACCTTGGTCACTACAGGAGCAATTATAAGCAAGATCCTTTCTGCATACCCATCCCTGGCAGTAACCATAAACATCAGGTATTATCTATTCTAGTAGCAGACACTGTCGGCAAAAACGTGCTGCCAACTTCAGAAAGTGCAGCCCTCTCAGAGGAGGCTGAGCTGAAAAGTAAGATCACTGAATAGAGTTGATTCTGTTTTAACTCAAACCTGGACAGCCATGTTAGCTTTCTTTCTCTTCCTTTTGGGGAACTCCAGAATTCGTTTGAATTTTAAGTCTTGTAAAACCCATAACGAATCTTCTGAAACAGAAAAGTGGAATATCTTTTTTTTTGTGTGTGTGTGTGTGTGTGTTCAGCAGTAACACTCTGCACAAGTTACATTTTTATGGTGTAGAAGGACCAAATCTGTGTTTTAAACAGCATTAGGGTAGAATGCCTCTCCACTGTTTATATGTGGGAGAGTACTTATGTAAAGGTTAATGTTATCTCTTTATACTATATGAATGAAACCAGATGAGTGTATGACTTGCTTTTAAAGGAAAGTATATATTAGTCTGTGGAATACACAGCGGTCTTAATTTGATATAGTTGATTTGTTAAGATGATATAGTTAGATGGAGTTGGTAAAAACAAACTATATGGCATAAGCATATGACAGTGCTCTTCATTAAAAAGAAAAGCAGTCTGTAGCATTTCTGCACATGCAAAGAAGTACATAAATATTTGGAATTAAGATTTGTATACTATGAGATTGTAAGTTACTGTGAGATTGTGGGTCTAAGTGGGTTGATAGGTCTGCTAAAATTTACATCATCACTAGCATAGAGTTGTAACTGATGCTATTTGAAAGCACCTTGCTTAAAGTCCTTAAATATTAATTAAGGGTGATGTTTAACATAATAGTTGGAGCTGATCAAACAGCTTGTAACTATCAAGAAGCGTGGTCCCGCTTGCCCTTCCACTGCTCCCATCTGTGCTTCTGTCCTCTTGGCTTGATGACTTGTAGTGAACTGGATGCTTGCTGAAATAGCAGAAAACCATTGTAGCTGTACTGTTTAGTTTGCTTTTTACTCCTGAACAAGTTGCACTGATTGACCAAATGGCCAGATGGGTGCTCAAAGGGCCAGATGGGTGCTGTAGGGGATGGAGGGTGTAGTAGGTGTGGTGGGCGAGTGGTTGCTTAGACTGGCTGAGGTGTCTCATGAAGTCTCAGCCTGAGAGGTACAGAGGAAGAGCACCCCTTTCTGCCCTGCAGGCTTCTGGTCTCCTGATCTCTCCCTCTAGCCCCAAGTGGGAAGGTACATGGCTGGACTTCCCTGCCATGGGACCACTGGTTCCCCTTCGTAGTGCCTGTCCATGGACCATGGGCACACACAGCATGTCCATCCTCTCTGGCTGGGTGCCTGTGCTGCATTTAAGCGATGAGGTCAAAGACAGTACACCTACCTTGTATGGCCAGATCTTTAGCTGGATGACTGTAAGTCACACAGAATCACAGAAATCCCTCAAAAGCTATTTCTTTAACTAAATTTCTAACACTAGTTGTGAATACATTGCGTACCACAAAATAGTCTTCATGATAATGTTTGACAGTGGATCTCATGGTGACCTCAGACACCTGAGAAACAAAAATGTATTTATGTACTGGGGTGAAAATCGTAAAAATGTGTTTGATTTTCTTGTAGTCTAGCTCTCATATGTTTTACATGCTTGACTATCACTGTATATCTTTCAGACTGAACCTCAGATCATCTTCCAAAGCACAGCCCAACAAAATGTGTGCCTTTAAAATGGGCCGAAGTCCTACTGAAATAAAAAAGACTGCCTTTTAATATATGCTTTTACAGCAACACTACAACTAGATATAGTTCTGATTGGAACATTGGGGGCCTGCGGTAAGGCAAACAATTACTAATCTTAATTATACCTGTAACAGTAACGTGCCTAGCAATTCCAGTCTCTCAGAGCTGGGGGGTGTTCCAGTAAGAAGAATAGTACACTCCTTTTCTAATGTTTATTTTTTTGCCAGTCCACATTTGTTGTCCTCATAAAGAAGATTTGCAAACTGACAGCTATTTAGGGAATGCTTAATCGGAACATTTTTTGAGATTGGGGCTTTAGCACCAGTGAAACAACGGGTTGAACAAGTCTGATCCAGTACAGAGAAGGGAGTGAGGCTAAGTGGCGAGATGCTTTACCAATGCTGCCATCTCTTGATCTTGTTTGGTATTGTCACCCTTAAAAATTCGTGGGATTCTTAAAACCAAAACCTAGACGTCTCCAAGCTTCCGGAGTTAATGTCATCATTATTTTTTCCCAAAAGTATTTCACCTTTCATGTAAATAAACTCCTTAAACACATAGCTGCATTTAACTCAAGCAAGGCTACTTTCAGGCTATTATATTTTTAATAACTTCCTTGACTGGGTCCCACGAACTTTGAGGTTCTGAATTGCTGTCATTCGAATTAAAAATTAACACTGAGGAAACACGGAGATGAAAGGAATGGAAAAACCAGATCTGTCTAGTAGTACTATATGCTTTGCAAATTCTTAAAAGGTCTCTTTTATGACTGGAAGCTGTGACGGGGGTAGAGACTTCCTGAGTGTGCACAAGTTGAAACCCCACCTTCCTTACTAAGCAATGGTTGCTCTATAAAATGGAGTCCTAACTTAGTTTCCAGTGGACAATGCAAAATGTTGATTCCAAGAGATAATTCTGTGTGGATATTTTAGTAGTAGGTTTTTTTTTTCCTATTTATCTATTTATTTATTTATTTAAGGGTTTGGCTGGAAAGTTTGTCTCTGGAAAATACCGGAAAAAGATAGATTCCAATAGGCTTATATTTTCCTGACGCTTTACAACAAGGTCAGTCTTTTAAATTCCTTTTTATATATTTTTTTCTCTTTAATATATCAGTGGTTTAAGATGTGGAAGTTTATTTTTAAGCTAGTGTATATAAGAAACACTGAAATGTGAAGGTATTATTCTGAAATGATTGAGATCAAATAATTCTGTAGAACCCTACTGAAATTATTACTGAATTTTAAAAAATTAGAACTTAGTTTTATTTGAACTATCTTGAAAGTTCATTAGTTAGATATTAATTTGAATGGATGATAATATTTCTCAACAGATCTAATCTCTGCAGCCAGATGAAAATGAACTTTGCCCTTGTTTCTAAATATATTTCCTCTTGGACAGACTGAAACAAGCTGGTGTGATTATAGTCCTTGTCTTGGCAACTGCATTTTGTATGTAAAGACAATTACGCCAGTCTAGCTGTTTCCGCAAATGCTTTTTAAAATCCTTTTAAAATATCAAAATTAGTGGTAAGAAAAGGCAAGATTTCATTTGGACTTACTTAGGCTGTTTTCATGAGAATGGTCTGAGATTTCCAATATTGTTCAGCAGTTATGTGTTATGTATTATAGAATACTGATCTGAACTGGAACAGAACTGACTTGAACATGAGCCAGCAGCGGTGCCCAGGGGGCCTTGAAGGCCAATGGCATCCTGGCTTGTGTCAGGAGCACTGTGGCCAGCAGGAGCAGGGATGTGATTCTGCCCCTGTGCTCAGCACTGGTGAGGCCTCACCTCGAGCCCTGTGTGCAGGTCTGGGCCCCTCACGGCAAGAAAGACCTTGAGGGGCTGGAGCGGGTCCAGAGGAGAGCAACGAGGCTGGGGAAGGGACTGGAGGGAAAGTCCTGTGAGGAGAGGCTGAGGGAGCTGAGGGTGTTTAGCCTGGAGAAGAGGAGACCCAGGGGGGACCTCATCACTCTCCACAACTGCCTGAAGGGAGGTTGCAGTCAGGTGGGGGTCGGGCTCTTCTCCCGGGCAACTAGTGACAGGACAAGGGGGCACAGCCTGAAACTGCCTCAGGGGAGGTTTAGGTTGGATCTCAGGAAGCACTTCCTCATGGAGAGGGTGCTCAGACATTGGGATGCACTGCCCAGGGAAGGGATGGAGTCACCGTCCCTGGAGGTGTTTAAGGAGAGGCTGGATGTGATCTAGCCGTTTCAATGCTGTTGAGTCATAGCCTGGGCTTGATGATCTCAGAGGTCTTTTCCAGACTCAGCAATTCTGTGATTCTGTGATTCTGTGACTATTCAGAAATATTTGGATCTGCAACAAAATTTCACATGTGTCCCCTTAGAAAACCCTACTGTAATGTCATTCTGTAACTTTGCTACTCTGGCATTTTAGTGATGGGGAAAGACAACTATTTTTATTTTCTTGTTTGTTTTCTATTACTATTTTTCTTAGGCTCTTTCCACTTGTGGCGCTCTTGGCTAGGTAATTTATGGCCTAATATCAGAGCCCTAGACAACTGCGTTTGTTGCCAGAGGCTTGACAATCAGATCTGAGAAGTCTTTTAAAGATGCGTTTTGTCTGAAATTGCTTTTCTCTTCTTCCCCAAATGAAACCCTTCTGCTACACATGTTTATTTGTGACGCGAGGAGCAGCAGTAGGGGAGAGAAAAACAAAGCTTTTGTGAAGCTGCAGCTTGCTGGGGAAATGTGAGGAAGAACATTTGCATTCGGTCAAGAGGTGGAGTTTTCAAAGGTTGGGATGGATGTTAGGGTAATGCTTCTGAGGCCATGGCTGACTTTTGCGTGGGTACAGACTAAGTAGTGGTCAACAGATGTCTTCCACTCTGATTCTCTGAATGCACATGCTGGAGCTGTGAGTGTCCTGTTGTCCTGAGATCTGTCGCAGGGTAGCATCCTGGGTTTTCCTGTGATCCTGCGCTGGTACCTGGCTGAGTGCACTAGCGCTTCTTACTCAGCAGCCCCAGTGGTCTCATGGCTTTTAGGTCACCACACTTTGGGAATAGGGTAATGATGGTAAAGTAGAATCAAGGCTGCTCTGGTTTCATGAGATCTTGTAGTTTAATAAAATGGAAGAGCTTTCTAGGGAGCTCTAGAGGGAATGCTGGTAGCTATTTATTCCTTTTCTGTTTGCTGCTGCTTTCAGACAGGAGCTCTCAGGTGCTCTCTCCTATTTCCTTTTGATTTAGGATGGCTCTTCACTGAAGGTCCCATCCAGCTCCTCAGCTGATCTTTGCAGGTATCTCTGCAGAATTTACCATCCAGACTTGTTTTTCCTTTCTCACCTGGTTGCATTATCACCTTTCAGTCTTTCTGCTGCTCTAATACTGAAGAATGACATGCAGTGTTTGCAACATGATATGTGAACTGATAGTGACCTCTCAGCAGCAGCATTTTATCTGGCTTCTCTTACCCATGCTATTCTCTTCATAAAAAGCAACTGTTTCAGCTCTGTCTTGTAATTGTCTTCGCTTTTCTAGAAGTGCCAATTCACTTTCTTTGCCAATCACCAAACCTTGCCCCTTCCACTGGAGGATTTGATTCAACTGCCCTTCTAGTCCTCGTGATTCTTTTCCCTCCATAGGCATCCTCTCTTCTCTGCACTTAGATTTTTAGCAATCACAGGTATCACACGAGCCCCATTTTGTAAAACATGTGTTTCTCCTTTTATTCTTTTTCCTAGGTGCCTTATCCTTTTCCTACTTTGGAAAATAACTGGTCCCATCTGAAAAACACAGTGTGATTTCCCACTCCAACACTCAGAGCATACCTTTTACTGACTTTTGATCTACCCCCCTCCCTTCACCCCAGAGTTATGAGAATTTCTTCCGTCACTTTTTGGAGCACTCCAGAAACTGAGTTTCAGTTTCCCATAAAGGAGGAGTTTCTTTCTTTTTCTGAGTTTGTGGTTGGGCATAGTGGTTGGTCACTTATAAAACTGTAAGTATTTACATAGTCTTCTTTAATATATCTTCTTCCTTTTTCTCTTTTTCTGTCTTGAATGAATCTGGATCTTCTTTGTGAAGTCTTTATTTTTGTCATATGATTTCTTTATTGTAATGGAAATTTTGATGGTGACAATGCCTCAGTTTTGCATCCTCTCTTTGAGTCTTCTTAGTTTTGATCAACATGTTACCACATCCTTAGCAGAGCACTACTGCCTTTTGCATAGGACACTAGGGCTTAAAAAAAGAAGGGGGGCGAATGCTTGATAAAGCCAATCTTAATAGGATTGAATAAGATGTCCAATTAAATAAAGCAAATATGTAACTTAAAAAAAGAAAAAAAAGTACATAGTCTAAACATCTCCAGGTCAAATTGGAATTCCTACACAAGTGCACTGAGTGATGCTATGTCTGGGCTGTGAAATCCTGCTGACATAGCCCTGTTATGCAGATTACATGAAATTTCTCTCGTTTCCACATGGGAAACCTTCACAATGGCAAAGACAGCAAAGATGAGGCTGTACAAAGGGGAAGGAACTGCAATCAGTGCAGGGACTGTTCGCTGCTTGTATATAGGATGCCCGATATGACCAGAGACATAACAAGCTCCGAAGTAGATAAGACCTTGTTTAGGGAACTAGAAAGCTTAAGAATCTTCTTTAGGGAACTCAAAAGGTAAGCAGGATATGGACAACATCATGACTCTGGCAAACTAAAGGCACTGAGAGTTAAGAAAAGAGATAGATTCTTCATTCTTAACAACCTATTGCCAGAGGAGAGAATCTACTGGGAAAAAAAAAAGTGTAATTTTTGTTTTAAAATGTCATTGACTCAGCTTGCTACAACCCTGAAGTCATGTGAGGCAGGAAAGGGGGTGGGGAAGGAAAGGGACTTGGGGGAAGAGTGATGTTTTAATACCAAGCATGTTTCAGAGCAAACGGCAGATAAGTCAGTTTACAAACTGTACTGAGAGCTGGGACAGTCTCTGCAGTAGCAAGCAAAGAGAGTGCAGCAAAGATCTCTTTTCTCCAGGAATCACAGGGTATGTTTACAGAGTGTATTGTGGGCCAGCATGAGCTTGTGACTACCAGAAATATATTACATAAACACACCCGTAACAAGCCGATCCCTGAACACGTACGTATTTAGTATGGCAGGATGTTTGCTTATTGGAAACAGTACTGCCGACCCAAATATACAGAAATCATGTCCCAAGCCTCCCCTCCAAAATGAGATTGCCTTTAAAATTACAAGATTAAACCACTAACAACAACTTAAAGCAATGAATTTTGGATTCTTTTCATTTGCTGTCTGGTGCTGGAAAATTAATTGTCAGCTTGCAAGTTTGCCACATTGTCATGAAGCTAGAAATGTGCTAAAAAATTTTAAATCTCAGACTCTAATGTAGTTACCTGACTATAGTTTCTACAATGCTTGCAGAGCCATCAGATATCACAGGAGTGGTGCTGGATGTGACTACTTGGGATTGTGTAACTGGAGAGATTCACATCTCTGAGCTGTGAGGAATTGAATTCCAAAGTGGAGCATAGTGAGTTAAGTAGAAGATACATCTTAAGTGAGTTTAGAAGATGTCCAAGATATTTAAGGATATGGACGTGCTTTATTTGCTGGGTCTAGGTAGGTGGTTTAAAATTTTCCTATTCCCAATTGTTCAGCTTCCCCCAGCACTGGAGACTTCTGTCTCTTCAGCTGAGCTGGCAGGTTGGGAAGGGTGCTACAGTACAACGTCAGATCACCTTCCCCGGCAGTTTAAGCTCATGTAATGGGCTCTGAATGACAGTGGGTGAAGAATGCTTGCACCTGTTGTCCTGGCACTAGGAGTGGGGATCCTACTGATAAGAGAGAAGAGATTGGGGGTGACATGCATTGAGGAATGCTAATGTTTTAAATCACTTCCAGTTTTCTGTAGAGTAAACGTGTGTCTAACCCAAGGCAAGGCTGGAAAGGTATCGGTAACGTGGCTTGATATTACAGACACTGAAAGTTCCTGCCTTTAAGGGGCTTTCTGCTTTCTTCAAGAGAGATTGCGGTAACCTGTAGCACAGGAAGGACCGTGTGTGAGAAGCAGAGGATCACGTGTCACCTCACTGGAATTTGTTTGCTCTTCAGACTGAGACTGAGCCACTGAGACTATTTTGTGTTTTATCTCAGCATTGGGAAGGAGGCTGATTTCCAACTCAATAGTGATGTATCATCTTCTTCATCACTGCTCTGTATCTATCCATGGTCAGATACAGATAGACCTGTCTCATACAGGGCTACCTGTCCAGATGCTGCTGCTGCTTTGATTTTGATGTCCTGTGTGTGGAATCAGATCCTAATCCACATAAAAAAGAAAGTAAACCCCAAGAGCTGGAATGTAGCTGATGTGTTAAGATAGGCTGTCTGGATATTTGCTCCTTTTCTGACATTTATGCAAGTCTCTCTCTTGTCCCGCGGATACTATTATCCAACAAAAGTATATAATGCAGTTGTGTAGATCGTCTGGTTTATATTAATTATAATTTAAAATAATGTTTCCCTGACCTCCTGTGATGAGAATGGTCAGAGCTGTGTGTGTTCATGTGTGAGGTTATGCACTCTTCCCTTCTGGCTGTCCTGCTCCTGCCCTTCTGTCAGTGAGCCAGCGAAATGGCTGTCATCTTGGTCTCCCTGCTAATCTCCAGGGGTTTTCAAAGTAAGTCCCTGCCTGAGATGGTAAGAAAGAAAAGGTGTTCTCTGATCCTGCATGGTAAATCTCAGGGGGCTACAGGAGACACAGCGACAAGAGAAGTGAAGTCTGAAAGCTGATGAAAACAGCTTGGTAGAAAACAAATCACTGGGTCGAGGAAGGAATCCATTACCACATGACAGAAAACCACATGCCACTTGAAGTTCACATGAGATGGTTATGTGAGATGAAGACTGCTCAAATCTTTATCCGTGCAAAGAAACATGAAAAATGTTCCTAGGACATGTGTTTCTGCCAGTCCCACCCAACTTTTCCTTGTCTTCTTAACTGTTGGGAAGATGTGCTCAGGAAAACGTAGTAGTCTTAAATCTATGTTTTTCCTTTTGATTCGTTATTTTCAGTTAGATAAAGATTTTGTTTCTAAATAACGTTACTGTTCAGCATTCAGGCATGTCTTAAGGTGGAATTGGTAAAATTTTTGTGATGCCTCAGATACGACTGCGGGTGTTCCCCCCTAATCTGCAGCAATGCAAAATTTCCTGTATGTGATGGGGAGGAGAGCTGGTTTTGCAGAGTGGTGGATGAGGAGTGCTCTCTATTCCACCCCACCGGCACCACTCTGATGAGCCCATCAGAGCACTGAAGATGCGTACAATGAATGCTAAGCACATTGTGCAAATAAGCACAATAATAATAATGCTGAAGATGGGAAATGAGTAATTTCTCTAAATGAAGCTTGGGCAGGAATTCAGAGAGGAAGTATGTAATTAAACCAAGCTGGAACTTGATCAAAATACTGAAATGGTACTAGGGAAAAAAAAAAGTTATTTAATGACTATTAGCAGGAAGAATCTTGGCTTTTTATTTCATCTAGAAAGAAGACAACTGCCAGCACCAGGAAAAGTCGGATTCCCAAGAGAACGTCCCTCCTTCTTGCACATGATTTTGCCCTGGAGAATTGCTATTTTGGGCTGCCAGGATAATACCCATTGGTTCTGGAAGTGGGGGGAAGAGATTTGTGTTGGACAGAGACCCGCTCCCATCCAAACTCTGACCAGACTGGACCTTTTCTTAACTTGGACTCTCCAGTACAAGCATTACTCACAGTCCTATGACAATCTGAGAGAGAAAGATGAGCAGCAAGAATCTTCAAACCCCGTTGCAAACCACAAGGGCACATTTGCTACTGTGTGCTAAAGACTCAGAACTGCTGCTGGCTTTACTGGCTAGTGACTGCCCCTTCTTCTGCTCCCATGGCTAGAGAACATAATAAATTATCCATAGAGCCCCTCTCTTAGCTGGGCAAGGGCTGAACTTTGGTTGTGTATTTGTGGAGCTCAGTGCACAATTAACCTGGTGCAATTCTCTGTGGCATAGTTCAATGTAAATCCCTACACAATAAATGGATTGTAATCACTACATTTCAGTGACTACTGAAAGGCAATTTGAAGACTAAATAAAGCAGCATGTTGCGATTTCAGACTGTAGGTCTTTTGAAAGGATTTGAGGCGAAAGGAGAATACCTGCAGTGCTCTGCAATGCTTGTGATGTGGCTCTGTGTGTGCTGACAGGGGATCGTCAAGCAGTACATGGCTGCATGGGTTCACAAGGAGAAGGAAAGATCAAGCCTTTATTCCTGCACTGGAGGTGTGAATGCATTGCCAGTCACATCATGGATCAGTAGTGGGAAGTGAAAAACCCCAAACCATTTTTTTTCAATTCCTCTTAAAAGAGATACATTGCTTAAGGCATGGTTTTATTCTACAGCATGAGTGCCGTCTTGCTGCTCATTTGACCCTACTAAAGCCAGAGGGTGATTTAGCTGCGCTTGTGGCTGTGAGGAACAGCTTTACAACCACAGGCATGTTGGTGTGGATGAGAACCTCAACATGAGCCATCAGTGTGCACTTGCAGCCCAGAAAGCCAATCGCATCAAGAGGTGCGTGGCCAGCAGGTCAAGGGAGGGGATTCTCCCCCTCTACTCCACTCTTGTGAGAACTCACCTGAAGTACTGCATCTGGTTCTGGAGTCCACAGTACAAGAAAGATATGGAGCCTGTCCAGAGAGGGGCCATGAGGATGATTAGTGGGCTGGATCACCTCTCCTATGAAGACAGACTGAGAGAGTTGGGGTTCTTCAGTCTGCAGAAAAGAAGGCTCTGAGGAGACCTTGTTGTGGCCTTCCAGTATCTCAAGGGGGCCTACAAGAAAGCTGGTGAGTGGCTTTTTAGGATGTCAGATAGTGATAGGACTAGAGGGAATGGATTAAAGCTAGAGATGGATCAGTTCAGACTGGATGTTATGAAGAAGTTCTTCCCCATGAGGGTGGTGAGACACTGGCACAGGTTGCCCAGAGAGGTGGTGGAAGCCCCATCCCTGGAAGTTTTTAAGGCCAGGCTGGATGGGGCTCTGAGCAGCCTGATCTAGTGGGGGATGTCCCTGCCCATGGCAGGGGTGTTGGAACTAGATGATCTTTAAGGTCCCTTCCAACCCTGACAATTCTATGATTCTATGATTCTGTGGTGTCTGCTTGAGACTCAGCAGGTGAGGAAGAGTTTGCAGAGAAAGGCATCATTGAATGCCACAAAGCCCATGGTGTTAAGGTTAGTAATCTTAGAGGAGCTTCTAGCAGACTCTGCCCTGTGGCTCTCAGGTGATGATATGGTGTGGTCTAAGGCTGTGCAACTGCTGTCACGCTAAGTCTGAAAGAAATTAAACCAGCGGGTGCAAAGCTGCTCAGCCTGGCACAGCTGGGGAAATGGCAACTCGATGCATGCCAATTATCTGGGGATCCTGTGATGGGAGCAGAGGGAGGTTTACTATGGTGACTTTCATGAGCTGATGTATGATTTAGGCCTGGTGAATGTGTGAGCATTGCGCTGCAACCCTCCCCTGAGTTACTTCGAGGAAGTCTGTAACAGGAGCCACAGTCGGCTTCCCGCTGTGCCTTCATGATGTGCGCTGCACTGGGGGCTCTTCATGCTTAAGGTGCTATGAATCGAATCCAAACATGATTTAAAGTAATTTTCTTCTAATTCCCAGTCAGGCAACAGAATAGATCTATCTTCTGAGAATCAAAAGTATTAATAACTCCCTTAGACGCAGTTTGGAAGCAAGTGAATACCCCCATTTTTTGGTAAATGTTGAGAGAGTTATTTTAGCATACAGAGATGAACTCCATTATCAGAACACATGAATTAAAACAAAAGCAGCTTATTTGCATTGTGATTAACCATTCCTGAGACGAGAAGGCTCATTTGGTTGTGAATATGCAGCAACAAAGATTATAAACGGTGCAATGGGGCTTAATCTTTGGATTTTATGTTTCTACAAAATGGCTTTCATACAGAAACATTTTCTCCTTACCTTCAGCTGAAATTTGTCACCATGGTAACCTTCTGGATATGGAGGGGCGGGGTGCTCTAGGCAAATATGTGGCCGCGACCTCAGAAATTGTTATCCAAATTGGGTTTAATTTCTCCTATCTTTAACGTCTGTGAGGTTCTTACACACTGGGCAGATGCTTACACAACCAGATCAGAGGGAGGCCATATGGATTTAAACTCTTGTTTTCTTTCTTTGAAATGAGCAGTGTTTGGGGCAATTTCCTCCCTTATTCAACTGGCTCCATCCTTCCCTGGCTGCAGCTCCAGGCCAGCTCCACTTTCCAGGAGCTGCTGGACCATGCTCTGCTCTGATGCCTGCAGCGTCACCCCCTGTTGCTGGGGAAATGTAGAAATCCTGAACTGGGGTCCCAGCAGCTCAGCACTGGAAAGTGTGCTGTTCATTTACTGGCTTAAATATACACATAGTTCTCTTTTGTTTTGCTTGACGCACATGTCTGAGAGTGACTTGGGGCCTTAAACAGGTTTTGTGGTTGTTTTATTTTCTTTTTGTATTTTTGAAGGGAAAAAACCCAGCACAAATGTGCATTAAGACCTCTGAAAATATAATTATTAAAGCATTGGGGAACTTTTCCCCCACGATATTGTGTCAATGCAATGTTATTTGAAGGACACGTCTCCATCTTGATCATTTAGCTTCTGCTTTTTATTTTTCATTTTATGTGTCAAACTGCTTCCCACTGCTTGCCCATTTTCTCTTCTGGTTTTTAGGTTGCAGGAAAAAGGAGGAGTTTATGATTAAAGCCTTGGGTAAAGGCTGTGTAGAATGAAGGTGCTATTAGTGAACTGCTGACTCTGCCACTAACTCCTGAGGTAACCACAGTTGAGTCATTGCCTGTATTTTTGCGTGAGGTCCTAGTCTGTAGACAGCACAAAGTCCTCCTTCTCACCTTGTTGGTTTTTATGTGGTCATACACTGTGGCAAGTGCTGGTGTCATTGTTGTTCTTAGTATGTATAGTAGTGCCTTGATTTCATTTGAAGCTTCTTGGTGTAGCTAATATATAAAGAGTAAATAAAAATGGCTCAAGAGAGTGCAGTAATAAGGAAAGTGGTCTCCCTACCTGTTTGTTTGCTTTTTGAGAAGCTCCTAGCTGACCACAGGAGCTATAAGTAAATAAAGCCCTGTCATCTGACTACACCCACTTCTTTCTTCTCCCTGTGACTGACATTTACACCTTCTTTTCTTTTCCCTGTAGGGTGTGGACAATCAAAAACATTCCTTAATATTAAGGCAAGGTGTGATTTCAAGTGTTGTCTGGCCTGGGCACAGCTCTGGCTTCTGTGGGAAAGAGCTTGTGTATCAGTAGTTACTCCAAGGATCTGACCTCTCACTCATAACTGTATTTTTTTTTAGAAAACAAACAAGCAGCTGGTTTATACTTTCTGCTAAGACTCCATCAGCTCTTGGTGTGTATATTTGAATACACTGGAAGTACCTCTGAAAGTGGTTTCCTAATAGGGGTAAAGCCCTGAGGCGAGACTTGCATGCACCAGCAATTCCTTTCTCAGTGGTTCATAGCTTGTATTTTGCCCCATGACCTGCTTGACACAGGTGAAGTAGCTGTGGAAGAGAGCTAATTTGACTCCTGAGCTGGCAAGGAGTGTTCAGTGAGCAGTAGGGCTACTGCAAGGCCACCCCAAATACAGCATCAAGACTATAACATTTGGTGGCACATGTATTGTTCTTTGCTGCCAGCTCCTACCTGCTCTTCTCAAGGGTAAACCATTTCTCTTACAGAGTTTGTCACAAAGTTTAGAGGCCTTGGAGCCGTTGGCAGGCAGAGGGAAGGCTCCTTCAGGGCAGTCTGAATGCTAGGTCCACTTATTGGCACCTAGCACATGAGGCTGAGCTGCTTATACATATGCAGCCACTATAAATATGCAGTAGGGCCTGGGGGCAAAAAGCAGCATTTTAGAGTACTTAGAAGGCAGAAGAATGTTGAGCATGAGACAGCTGGGTTCTCAGGTTGGCATCCACTGTCTCACTTCCTTTACACTATCTTTGTTAAGGGAAATGTAGCATGAAAGGGGGAAAATGCACGGTGTGCTGAGGCAGCAGTAAGCTCTCTGGTGCCTCCTACCCACTTTCCCATCTTCTGCTGTAGGCTTTAATCCTTTTGTCTTGTTTTGAGTGGAATGGTGGATCAGCAACAAGCTGTTATTAGGGAAAGGACCTTGCCATTTAGGTGCACATAGATACATCTCCCAGATTACCAGTATCCCTTGCATCTACAGAACTGGGTAGGGAAGTTTGTAAGAATGTGGTTTTTTACTCCCAGAGATTTTTGAAGACACACATGGAATCAGAGAATCAGGGAATCAGAGAATGCTAGGGGCTGGAAGGGACCTCAAAATATCATCTAGTCCAACCCTCCTGAGCGGGATCCCCTAGGGCAGATCACACAGGAACGCATCCAGGCGGATTTTGAATGTCTCCATAGAAGGAGACTCCACAACCTCTCTGGGCAGCCTGTGCCAGGGCTCTGTCACCCTCACACTGAACAAGTTTTTTCCAATGTTTTTGTGGAACCTCCTGTTCTTCAGCTTGCACCCATTGCCCCTTGTCCTGTCATTGGACATCACCTTCCCATCAGATGTATTACACAAACCACAAAATGGCTCCCTCCAAAGGGACCATCTCCCAGTCAACATCCCCCCAATTTAAGGCAGGTAAGGAGTTGAGAAGCAATGATTGCCAAAGTTATCTGACTTTTTTCCAAGTCACTTAAATTGTTTGCAGGCTTAGACTGGCATGGGGGATGAGCGAATGTTGTGCTAGGGGTGTGTTGCGTGCAAATAAAACGATCCTCTCCCCTGAGCCCCATCTCTTGTATGCAGCCAAATCATGTGTGTTTGCAGGAGACAGTATGCTTGTGTTTCTCCCACGACCCTGCTGGCTCATTAGTGTTATTTCTGGAGGTCTTGTTTCCACAGTAACAAGCAATTACCATTGTTCCTTGGACTGCCAAAGTTACCACCAGCAACGCAGAGGAAGATGCGTTATTCTCTATATTGGGATAAAAATGCCTTCATATGTCTTGCTATTCACTGAATGCCAATCCTGACGCAGGTCCTGTGCAAATAGCACACTCCACCCCCTGCCAATGCGGTTTTTGCTGGTATTAAGATATGCCAAATTCTGAAATGATCCAAAACGATCGTCTCAGGTCTGTGGCTAGACTGGCAACGACAGGGTCAGGATTTCAGCAGCAGGATGACTGTACCAATGGTAGCTCTGGTAGGAATATAAATAGAATAGCTTGGAGGCAGTTCTTTTTGCAATTGCGCTTAGCCCTGTTCTAAGTAATGCTGGCTAGTGACGTCAATAAAATACACTCTCTGTCTTTACCCTATAGCTTCTACCAGTGCAGTGGTGGAGTTCCCACAGAGAAGTCTGGTGGTCTTATGCTAGCAGGATGCTGAAGTGTTGTTTGCCCAATGCCTTCATCACCCCCAAGGGGCAATGTGTGTACATCTGCTCCAACTGTTTCTTGTGTCAGTGGCTTCTCCTTTCCTTTTCACCTTTATATTGCACACAGATTGATTCAGGTAGAACAGGCTTTAAACCCCAGAGAACATATCCTGAACTTCATGTATGCATCACAAGATTAGATAGCTGCGAAACTGGAGGAAGATGGGCTTTCATAGGTGAGAGCAATGGGGTAGTGCGACACCAAGGCCGCTGGATTAGGTTTCATGACATGGAGACTTTGTATGGCTGTCAGTGACTCCAGCTTCCAAGTGTGACTCCACATTCTAAAAAGCTCTGGGGCCATACTGGAAGGTCTGAGCTCCTCTTAACAGAGTTTTCTTGTGAATGTGTGTACACATGAATCTACATACACACACCCACTTGCCCAAATGGCTAATAACAGCTGTTAGAGGGAAAACATGGACTCTAGCCTCCATAAACCAAAGCACAGAGGAGCACAAGGAGTCCAAGGTAGTTGAAGCAAAGAGATTGAGAGAGGCATTTTAAAACTGGGAAGAAACAGCATTTTGTGATGGTCTTGGAAACATCTGCACTAGAGATTTTTAAAACTTGGAGTTACCAGAGAAACTAGAGGATAGTTTCATATCAAGCCAGTGTGTAAGGATGGCAATGAACAGCAAGAGTGCTGCTTTGACAGCTACCAAGATCATACTGCTTTAGTTGCTCTTGAGGAAATAAAAATCCGACAGCAATCCCATATTCTTTTCTTGGCCTGGAGAAAGGGATAGGCAGAAACAATCGGTGGTAGAGGCTTTAGTTGCTTTTTCTGCCTCAAGTCCCAAATTTGTGAAGTGAAGCTGGAGGAGGGAGTCAAACACAAGGGGAAAGAAAGCACCTGTGTATCACATATCTGTTCTAGAGGCCAGGCCTCATTTTTAAATCTCTCTCAATTAGTAGGGATTGAAGTGTCAGAAAGTCCTTCAGTCTTCTTGGGGGCTGACCATGGAGTGAAAGCAGCACTGCAGAGAAAGATTAAGAAGATATCCTTGGACATGGGAGAGCAGTCCTAATCCAACAAGCTTCTCTTCTCCTCTTTTGTGTTGTATCCTCCTAAAGCCTTGGATTTTAGTGCAGTCTCTACAATCATTCAAAGAGGAAAGATAATCTTATTCTCCACACGTAGACATGAATCTAGCGTTTGAGATCTAGGTGACAGCATACGAGGCTTGGGTAACTCGTAATGAGCTGAGATTCGTTTTTGTATTGTAAAGAAAATAGTCCCATCTCGAAAATAAGCCAAGCCTTTACTCTTTATCTGGAAGTTTCAGGGCACCCCCTGGCACCCCACATTTTCAGCCGGGGTGGTGTGCCGAGCTTGCCAGCAGACACTAGGTGGAGGCCTTGGGCTGCGGTTTCCTCGCAGTTGCTGTAGGCAGAAAGAGCAGGAGCCGTGTGCTTTCAGAAGGCAGAGCTTTTTTTTTCTTCTTCTTGCTGCTCTCACATAGTAGAAAGGAAAGTCCGAGCTCGCCAGGTGCGAATGAGATGAACGGAGGAACAGAGAAATGTCTGTCCCATCCCAGGTCCTTTCTGCAACAGGATTTTGCGGGCAGGGCTGTGGTGGGAGAATTGAAGCCTTCCTAGTTGTTGGGTGTGGTTGGGTTGCAAGATTCATTTAATTTATCCTGATTTATTTTATCTTCATTTTTATATCCTGATGGGGGTAATTTTGTGATTCCCCATGGCAGCATATAAAAAGTATTAAAACTGAGATGTAAGTGAGTACTGATGAGTTGATTTATCTAGCAACAAACACTGGTAAAACCGGCTAAGATGAAGTGCATGCTGTACTTATGACGACTGCTTTTGACAAGGCCTCCAATCTTAAAACTATTCCAAATAGGGAGATTTAGAGTTAGTACAAAGCATAAGTCACAAGTTAAGTGACAGCCAGGTGAAACTTGAAATGTTCGTTTTGAAAGAAATTTCAAAGTGTGTGATTTCAAAGCTTCTTGTTATTGATAAAAATACTATTTTCAGTGTATTCCTATGAACATTTCAGTTAGGTCCTTTTAGAAAAATAACTGATTTTTTGTTCTGAAAATTAGTTAGATTTTGGTACCGTTTCACATGCCAATTGTAATGCAGACTTAGGTTATGCCAAATCAAGTCTCGTATGAGGGCATGTTATGCAATCCTACCAGTAACATAGCATACCATGAATATCATAATTAAATATTCTGTTACGTAATATAGTACAGGTGATATTTTATTTTCAAAACAAGTAATGACTTTTCTATCAAAAGTGGTTGCAACGTTATTAGTCTGTGCTGAATGGAACAATTTAAATTTTTACACTCTGAAGAAGTGTGCTGGTTACTAGTTAGGGACCAATTGTTTTTAATATCCTAGAAACTTGACTGCAGGCTAATGGCAGGGTACTGAACACGTCAATATCTCTCATTAACTGAAGAATGTAAAAACAGTACAAGCAGTAGAATATAAGAAAATACAAGGCTGCTTTCAAAATTAGTATTTTAATTTCAAATAAAATCTGGCATTTTTTTTCCCTAAAGGCAACTTTCCAATGCTGAAAATTTTGTTTGAGTCTCCTTTTCCATAGGGATTTTTCATTTTTTACTTACAAAACAATGTTGATTTTATCAAAAAAGTATTTTCTGGTTGAAGACTGTTTCGATTAAAATTTTCTCACTAGTGTGAGCTGTTATGACACTCTCCTCCTCCACTCTCTGAGCTGTGGTAAAAGGGTGAGTAAAGTTATTGATTTATCTTTCCTTATCTTTTTGGGTGCAATGACTTCGAGAGCTCCATGGCTCTTATGCAGACAGATGCACGACTGTGAAACATCAATATGGACTGCAAATCTCTACTGTCAGCCAGCTCCTCTTCCCCTCTGCATAACGTAATCCCTATCTCCACAATGCCTGCACAGATAGACATTTGCAAAGATGTTTTTCTAGAGATAGCGTACATAGCAAGCACTCCTTTACTTGTTCTCATCTCTGACAACATTATATGGAGTTTCAGTTCACAGTTCACTCTGTTCCCCCTCCTACCACTGAAATACAGCCAAGCCTGATCTGCGGCTATTAAACATCACACAACCAACACCACAAAACAGATTGTGGAAAGCAACAAACTGAGTGAGAACTGCAAGGGTTGTCTGGGAAGTGACAACAAGGGATTGTTGGGAATGAGTAGTGGTTAATAGTGATGCAGAATAATCATCACCTTGGAAGTCAGGTGATCCAGCATGCAAGGGAGAGCTTCTCAGGGTGGCACAAAGAGATGTCACTAGGAGTAGTATGGTTTCAGCCAGGGAGACAGGCAGATCAGCTTCCCTAACCACTGAGTTTTGACAGTCTGTCAGAGTCCCAGAGAAAGGGCTACAGGCATCATTGCTTGAGAGTTGAAAAACTGGTCAGAGTTTCGAGACGGGACATGGCAGTATCAGAACAGGGGAATATGGCCATATTTATCCCTGCTTTGTATGAGCCAGAGAAAACAGGTGGAAGAAAGATAACAAGGTCTGAAGGAACCTCATGTACAAAATTAGAAAAGAGGGTGAACTGACTTATCAAGAGCTGTGACATGGCAAGGGAGAAGCTTTCAAAACAGTGCTCCTGTGTGTGAATGCATGGAGCTGTTTGTGTGTGTGTGTGTCACAACATGGATCTCATTCAGATCGGAAAAAAGCCTTGTAGGTGTCTGCATCTTATCTTGCTGAGAGTAATGGCTGGAAGAGGGCACCTTGGCACAAAACCTGTACAGGAAATTTTCCTGCTTTAGGTAAAGTAATGAGGGGAGGAAGGTTGCCAGTCATTGTCACTGAGCATTCAATGGACAAGTAAGAAGCAACTGCAAAAGTCTGTTCACAACTCAAGTTGCATAGCAACACTAAATTGTCAGATTGCTGTTATGGCAGTCCATTACATTATCCCCATTATTAGAGCAGTTTATAGGAGTCATGCAGTATGATGTTCCTAGCCCACTCCCAAGCTGGTTGTTTGACCTTTGTTTCTTGCTGAATGATGCCATGCAATTTGCTGCAAAGGCACCTGAAAGTAGTACACAAGAGAGAAAAGTCACTGAAGATCCATCAACATATGTCTTAGAGAGCATAAGATGTGCCTGTGCAGGATGGGGCAGAAGACACAGGTCAGGGAGCAGCAATATCCTCAAAGAAGTCTTGCACCTGACAAACTCAGCAGGATGTGTGTTACCCTGTCGCTTCTCTGAACGGAGCCTTCATTGATCCAGTTGAAAGGCTATTTTGAGAGGTGAGCCACAGTTGCTCGTAAGACATGTTTGAAATGCTTCCAGTGGATACTTGTGCCTGCCATCACTCCTATGGACCATTGCTACTGTGAAATCCTAACTTCCAGCCAGCTGTTTCATGCTTTTCAGTGTAAGCACCTTGTGAGCTGTCTCCTGGCAGAGATGCTGAAGGACAAAAGCAGTCACAGTATCATCATCCTGTGATGTTTCAGACACTGCCAGTATCTGAAACAATACCTAGAAGTCTGCTTGTCTTGGAGGATGCTGCTAATGTCCGGCACAATTTCTTTCCTGGATGTCTTGTATGAAACAGCATCCAATTCCCTGTTCCATTCTAACGCTGCTTATTTTCCTGGCACAAGATCCTGAAATGCCCCTGCCATCTCTTTGCAGCCAAGGCAACTAGGGTCACTGGATACCAAGGTGTAGCTGGAATTTCAAGGATAAGAATAAACGGAATGAACTCCTTTACTGCGAACATCAGACAGACACGGACTTAGGACACCCTGTAGAGTGGAAACCAGCTTACAGGCCTTTTGCACTGGGTGATGGCGGGAGTGGTCTGTATAAGCAAGTAAATCTCAATGGTGTATCTCTGTTCCAAAGAGTGCCTGGCTGTAAACTATGCCATTTTTTTCAAAATCACCACTGCAAGTTATGAATGAGCAAACAGACCTCAGAAGGACAGGATAGACTGCTTGTGCCCTCTGTATAGAGTAATGGAATTATTTTGCTTCATTAAAGCAGCTGATGAGGAAACAAACAGCCTCAAGATTCAGTTTCTCTGTTTCTGTGCCCAGAATCCAGAGCACACAAAGGCATAGCACCCAGACTAGATGCTACAAGTCACTCTTGCTTGATATCAAGGAGATCAAGCTTGTGTATGGTCTAACACAGCAGGTGATAAATGTCCGTGCATGACATTGTTAAAAGAGAACTGATGGCCATGGAGTTACCCTTGACGAAGGAACATCACTCTAATGCAAAATAGCATAGCAGTCCTTATAAAGAAGGAGCCAAAAATGTTCAGCTGACTTTCTCTTTTCTTCTCTTGAGTATGTCCCATGAACAAGAACTGCTAGATGGGGCACTCCAAAGAGCTTATTTCTCTCTCCAGGAGAGAGTCTTCTTCTCTGTCTGTGTTTTAGATTTATCTTGCTTCCCCCTGAGGCTGAGGGATTTGAGATTATTAAAGAGATAGTAGGTGTTGGAGTGGTCACTGGTGCCCACCAGCTTTGTAGCTCAGTCATCTCGAGGACCACTATCAGGAGGGATTTTTCTAAGAGCACTGCAGAACAAATAGACTTCTATGCCGTGTAGCTGCTCTACACGTGTTTATTGACAGCCCTGGTACTTCAGTGAAGGATTCAATGCTGAGTTTTAGACTGTGCTTCCATGGACTATCTGGAGGTACAGATAGAAGAGGCTCTTCTGTGGGGCTGGTTCTCATTTGATGATGAATGGAGAATTCTTTTATCAGACTATGATCGTACCTTTTCAAGATTTCTCTCCATGTGTCTCTATCAGTCTCAGTCTGTATGTGTTAGTAGGTACTATCTTTGTAGTGCCTGGCTTTATTTGGCAATCTGAGTTTCCTGTGACCTTTTGAGGATAATGTTTGCGGGTTGAAATGTGCTGAGTAAGGACAAATGAGAAATGCAAAAGAAGTGAAAATCGTCAGATTTTAAAGAAGTTCATCTTCTGTCAGTATTGTTTGCATGTGTGCTCATTTCTCATAAACATTCAGAGGCTTAGGTTTCCTGTTGCTAGTATACATGCAAAACAAATGTCAAGGCTGCACATGACTACTTGCCATAAATTAATATTAAATGTGCACACACACTTCATCTGGAATTGCTCATATATTTCTCTTGTCAGAAAGCAGAATAAATAATGGTCAGAATTCCCATCTGGAGTTGGTGATTTCCAATCATAGATACGAAAATGCTCTACAAGGAAGGTCAGGAGGATCACAGCTTCCACTTTTGCAAATGAGAGACAGTTCCTGTGTGAAGTCATTTATCTGGTAGTCACAGAGCTTCCACCTCTCTACCTAACCTGAAGTTAGTGAGGATGACCATTTGATTATTTAATCTTCCATCCTTGACTGCCCCTTTTGAAAGGAATCACTCACACTTTCAGCACAAGGTCATCTATCACCACCAAGCATAGGCTGTCATCTGTCCTGGCTGTGCACGTTTGCTTACTGGCATGTATTTTCTCTCTCTCTTCCTCCTTGCCTTGCAGGTGTACCTTGCAGCTTTCCTTCAGGTCAACTCTACTTTTGCCCTTGGTGCCCCTCACTGCAAAGTATCTCTTCTTCCCTGCATCTCTTCTGTGCTGACCAGCGGCCTCCTGCAGTGAGTTTCCTTGCAGAGCAGGCTTGACGCTGTGCTTGGGTATTCTCTAGCTCTCCTATCCTCCTTGCTCTTTTCTCAGAGGTCTCTCAGGGCTATCAGAGGAAGATTAGTAGTTCTGAATCCTCTCTCTGCTTTCTTGTGTGGGTTTTCTTCTTGATAGTCCCCCAAACCATGCAGAGATGCAGAGTGCAGGGGAGTTATAGGGTTAGTGTGTTTTTTCCTGCCAGGACAGATTTTGATAACGGGTTTTTCAAGGTTCCCTGGAAGGATGGGCTTGATAGCGGCTTCAAGAAATGAAATATAGTAAGAAGAGACTTAATAAAGAGATCTGTCATGAACACCTTTTCTTTGTGTCTCTCCATTAACTAATGAAGGGCCATTCAGGCAAAAATTGGCAAATGCAGTCCTCAAGTACTTCACACAGTGGTAAATAAACCACAAGGCATATTATGACTGGATGTTCTGGAGTCCACAAACTAAAGTAAAAAAATCCCAGTGGCTTTATGGAGTAAGCCAATTTCCAAGTTCCTAGGAATTAAAAGGTTTCTTGAGTCTCCTTCTGCAACTTCTTTTCAGGACTCTGAGGACAACACCAGCCCTGACTCTCCCTGTCCAGTGTCTATTGTTGTTCCTTCCACTCTGCCCAGGTCCCAAGAACCCATTTCAGCCCCCCAGGTCTACCAAGTCCCTGCCTCAGTGATGCTGCAGCAGGGCTACTCTGCAGTTCCCCATAGCCCTGCCCTCAGTGGGCACAGGCCCCTCTGCATCAGGGAGGTACCCGATGCCCAGGTCTGGGGCTGCTCCTGGTGCCCCCCAGCTGCCCTGTGCCCTGGCTGGGGTGGTGAGATGTCCCTGGGGAGTCCCCAGCTAATCCAGTGCCCTGATACAGTGCCTTAGGCTCTTTGGTGTGGACACTGCTAGGCTCTGCTGGGTTACTCGTAAGACCTATACAGTCTGTAGCATCACTTGCCATAGCCAATAGCATTTTTAAAGTGGACAATTCCCTCATTGTATACTGCTTTTACCTACAGCAAGACTGTTGATGCCTGTAAGGATATAGAACTGATTGCAGAGACTGCAAATACGATACTTGGACCAGTAAGTCATTTTACCAATGTGCTTCCTCTTAAAAGTGATCATTGTTAGAAATCATTGATCTTCTGCTTGTCTTCTTAGTGCGACAATATCACAGCTCCAAAATGGGAAGCCTTGCTGTGTGAGCAGAGATACACAGATCAATATCTCTTCTCATGGCAGCAAATGAAAATGAGTGGTACGAAGGTAGACTTCCGCAACCCTGTTAGCAGAAACAGTTTGGAGGCAAGGATCAAATGTCATGGCAGTTGAAATTAAGAAAGTGAATATAGATGTTTGTGGCATCAGGCTGTGTTGGTTTGGAGTTTCAGGATTATTATTTTGAGGTTAATTGCAACTTTTCATTATAAAAATTCTAGAATTTCTAGGGAGAAGGAGAGGAATGAAGCTAGCAATAGCTGTTGAAATAGCTTCATCTCACAGTGTTTGAGTACATCCCTTTCAGAAAGTCGAGTAGTCAAAAGTGACTAAGGGGCCCATGCTTTTGTGAACACACACTCCAAAATCCATTAACAAAAGTACAGCCTTGGTCCAGCCCAAGTAAATTTGGTTTGGGGTCTTCCATTGATGAGATTTGAGCAAAACATGTTGCATCCACTGTGAGGATTTTCTTGCACTGTGCAGGTTGGAGATATCATGGACAGACTCAACTTTTCTTTAGAAAAGGAAAAAACTTCTCAGACCAAAGAGTTAAAATAATGTTGGTATGCTGAAATCCATCACTTCATTGTGTTGGATTGTGGGAGGAGAGAGTTTTTCTCCCAGGTATGGAAAAGCTTTCTTGCTCTTTCCGGTTTCAAGGCCAAGGTCAAATTCACATCCTAGCTGCTTCGCATGCTCACCGGGGCAAGGCTGGGCTGCCTCGCTTGGATGCTACTTCATGGCCTTGTCAAATACGGGACCTGACTATGCATCAAGTCCGAGGAATCCCCTAGGATGCCTCCACAGCAAGGATTTAGCTTGTGATTAAAAGCAAGACAAGGCTGCATCCGTATTCACCTCCTCTCTGCAAAACCCAAGAAGGGCTCCCAACTCTCTCCTCCCCAAACCCCCACCACTTTTCCTCTTTCTTTGATTTTTCAGCTAAAAATAGGGTGACAGAGGGACTGTGGGGTAAGCAGCTGGAGTAGAGCGGAGCCGGTTGCCATAGAAACCAATGAGCCACTTAGCAGCACTTGCCTTCCTCCTTTGCCTGCGGATCTTTTTTTTTTCTCCCTCTTGTGCGCGGAGGGGCCGTGGGAGGAACCCACACTCAGCTCCCGGCCCCACGGCCACCCGAGATGCCAGAGTTCTCGTGGGATCTGCCTCCTGAGTGAGGAAGGGGAGAGGATGGGTGGACGTCGGGTGGAAGAAGGGTTTGGGCGTCAGTGCTTGGATGTAAGCAGGGAATCTCCCCCGCACCCTGGCATCTCGTTTTCCTCTCATGCTAGATGGCACTTGGAAGGTGCCCCAAATATTAAGAGGGCTCTCCAGGCCACTGGTGCCCTGCCCTGTCCCTAAGGATGGCAAATAGCAACGAAAGCAGAATTTTACATATTTAACCATATGCTGTGTTACACCACAGGCTTGAGTAGCCAAGAGGTAAACACAAGGATTAGAAGAGAATGTTGCTCTCCTCTCAGGTCTTCCCTCCATCATGAAAAATTAACATTTGGGTGATTATTTAAAATAGATATCCAACCTACTTTTAGTTCACATGGGGCTAAAGTTGCTTTAATTTCACCGCATATACATTTCTCAGTGGGGAAAACCTATTTCCTTGGAAGATCTGAGGCTCTAAATGGGATACCTGAAACATATTAAGCTATAATTTGGTTATACCTGATATTGGTTTGCAGTGCTTGATATTCAGCCTGTTTTTTCTTTTTTTTTTTTTTACCCCAAGAGACACATTGTTAGGTAGCACATACTTCACTAAGTTTATTTTTAAACTTAGAAAATATTATCACTGGCAAAAAAAAGGATCTAGATTGGCAGCTCTTGGAGAATGAAATTTCTTCAGCCCTGGAATGACAGAACTGGTTTTGGTGAGACCTTCCCACACAGCTCCTCATCCTTGTGCTCCAAACGTGGCTTCCTTGTAACCTCAGTTTTATGAAAAAGCCCCAGCTGCTCACACCTGGATGCAACCCCCAGGTGTCTGCTTGCAGGTGTTGTTTGCCTTCTCACGCTGTGCTATGTGGAAATAGTAGTGGCAAAGAAAGACATGCATTAATGGGTGCTGCAAGCACAGTAGAGCTGTAAGGAATTTGTCAGCAGAACCGTACCTCATAGAGCTTGCTGATGTAAGTTGCAGGTTGCAGATTACAGGTTACCAGCATTTCTGAAACCCGGGAGAGGAAGTCTATCAGCTAAAAATTGTGGTAAATAAAATTGAAAGCAGTTGCTAGAAACTTGGGCTAGATAGTTTTCCTCTTAGTGGTTTGAAACTGGGGGTTTTTGTTTGATTTTTCCTCTTAAGGTGAATGGAAGGTGGAAAGATAATAAATGGCATCACACAGCGGTGCATGTGGGATGTGTAGATGTTAAATAATGAATCCTTATAACATACCTGCAAAGTCAAATGTATAATTTAGCTTCTGCTCATCAGAGAACATTGGGCAAGACATGTTTGGCAGAGTTAGGACTGGTTTAAAGATATACCTGGGCAGACCTGAAGACCTCCTTCACTTGCAAGTGGTTTGGCTATATCAAGATGACATTCTGCACCTGCTAAAAGAGGTCAATGGAAAGTCCAGCTTCAACTCTTGATACTGACTCTTAATATTACACATCTGTACTACATCCCTGACACCAGCAGGCTGTACCTCTGCTGTAAAACGATGTGTGAGCACTTGTGCAGCTGGGTAGGTCCACTTCAAAGCTGTACAGACCCATAACAGGGAGTACAGCAGAAATACCGACAGGGTCATGCTGTGCTCTAGTGTTGTCTTGGTTGGCACAGCAGTCTTTTCGCAATCCATGCCGATAAAATAATGCAAAACAGCCTTAGGGTTTTGTTAAGGTATCACATCAGGACCATTTATTTAGTCACCCATGCTCTCTTCTCTCTCCTGTGTTTCTGCACAGGGTCCTGTGCATTCATCTCATGTGCAATTAAGTTATTTCCAGCATTTACCTGAGACTGTAGTGCAAAATTTGAATCTGAATTAAAATATATCCTCAGATTTAGGCAGCTTGATCCAGGTTTGGTGGTGGCCCATTTCTTGGTGAAATGTGTAACAGCAGCCAAGTGTCTTCTCTTGTGTATTATTATGTTTCTTAATTTCATGGTGTGTTTTCTTTGTTTGTTGTAGTAGCCTGAAGTCATGCATCAAAACTCTTACTGTATTCATGCAAACATACCAAAGGCGAGCTTCACTGGCTAATTAAATCTTCTGTGTTGCACACTGGCATGACAAATATAGATTTAAGACAAACGTAATTTGCTGTTATAGAGCTGCTTCTATTCTATTCACCTGATGTTATCAGAAGGGTCTGGCCCAGGAGGCAGGATGTGCTGGATGCAGTGCAGGAGGTTGGAGGAGTAAAAATATGGGGCAGGTGGGTACAAAAATAAAGGGGTCTTTGAACACAGAGGAATTCCTGTATGCTAGCAGAAAAAGGTAAAGGTTACAAAGCAAATACTTCCATCAGCAACATCAGAAGCTGCATGTCTTCTCTTTCGGAGTCATTCAGAGCTGCAGCTTGTTGGCTGCAGAAAGCAAATGAGATTTGGGATGAGAAGAACTGAACCCTACAGCAACAGCTTGTGGTAGAGGGGAACAGAGAACTGTCGAGCACACTGAACATCAACAACAGATGGGTTTTTGTGCAAAACATGGTACCACAGTTAGACTGGGAAGGAAAAATGACGGCTTTCCATCTCAGCGTCAGAGCATCCAGGAGGAATGGACGTGTTCTTGATGATTTGAACTGAAAGGTGGGGATTGGCTCATGTTTCCTTCCTCCTCTCCCTCTTTCCTAAGGAAACCTTTTCACTTTCTCTCGACTTCTTCTACGACCTTCATCCATGCAGAAAATCCTATCTTCAGCCTCCAAGGGACTGAGGTTTTGGCAGCTTCCAGCCACTACTGCTACTGACAACTGCCAGTTTAGCTGATCAGTGCTTGATGCCCTTTTCTCCAAGCCCACAAGCTGATGTTCACAAACTCTTGCCTAGATACGCTGGTGAAGAACATGTGCCATTAGATAGGATGTGCTGGCTAAGCAGAAGAGAGGAACTGACTGAGGAAGAACTGTCCAGGCTGTATTCTTTGCAGGAACTAGGTCTGAGATGGCCTTGCCACTCAGCTGCTAGAAACAAAACTCGTATTTTACCATTGACTGGATCTTAATGCTGCTGGAAAACTCCCTGCCTTCCACAGCAATTTGTAGAGGAATTCTAAAAAAAAAGTAATCACATATCTACATAGAAAAGATAATGTTCTGGTTAATATTGTGTAATATTGTGTCCTCTTCATTAACAATATTGAGGTTACATTGAATTTGTTTTGCATAACATCTCTGTTTTCAATGTGGAATGAGGTTTTGCCGTGGGTAATTATTTTTTTTTCTCTTTTGCGATGGTAAGTTGAAGTTTGGTAAATTAGCCACTGTCTGTACTGGGGCTAAGGAAACCCATTTTCATTAACCTGTTTTCTCCATTAAGATGAACCTATTAAAGCTAATATTTTTGGTATTATTAGGATTAGATGCCATTAAGGATAAAGGAAGATTTTATGCCTTTCTCACAAATGCTGAAGAGCCACAGAGCTGGCTCAGGCATAAAATCTCCCTGGAAGACAATGAAAAGGAATGCTTCCATGCTGGCCATGGATTCAGGAAGATAGTGTGGCATCAGATTAAATCTGTCTGATATTTTAAAGTTTCTTTACAACCTTAAAGTAGAATGTTATTCTCTGAGGAATGCAGTCTTGCAGCTTAAGAAGAAATACTCTTGTACAAAATGTTTTGCATAGGAAATTCTGCTGCTGTCGAAAATGTGGAGCCTTGCCAGAAACCCTCCCACCCAGGAGAGAAACTGAATTCCAGAAAACCGGATGGACTCCACAGTATTAAACACTAGGGGAATGGGTTCAACTCTGTTGCCCTTTTTGGTGAGATTGCAGCTGACAGTTCAGGCAGGAGGATATGTGCAGTGAGTAACGTGAAGTGGGATAATGCATGCAGAACACTGTGTGCTGGAAGACTTACATACGGCTCTTGCTCAAAATAGTGTCTTCAGACATAGACTGTGGAGTATGTGCATAATGGCTCTTTGCTGAAGTTTTTGTAATTATAATCTTTGATGGGAAATAGATGCTTTGCTTCTGCACAAAACTGCATCTGCCATTGCAGACTGCTGGGCACATGTACGCTGCTAATGCCTAGACATACTTCTGAAATGATGAAATTTTTTTCTTCATTATGATCTGGTGTAATGACAATTCCTCACAGAAGTGTTAATCTCAACTACTCGCATCTTAGTGCCAAAAGATCTGATTAATTATTTGCTTAAAGGCAGCAAATATACTTTCTTCCTTCTCCTCCTCTCGTTCTCAGATAACTGAGACATAACATCCTTGCAGTTTTTCCTGAGACTTGCCAAAATACTTCATCACTAGGACAAGGTACAGGTATCTGCAGTTGTGCTTTAGAACCAAAGGAACTGTTTGGGAGTTTTCCCTGTGTGCAAACAAAACAAAGCGTGGCTGCTTTCTGTTGTTCTCTTTTCTAGGCTGTTAACTCTGGGTATTGTTCACTGTCAATGATAGAAGAAAAAGAATAAACTTAAAATATGACTTCTTTGAGCAACCGGACAGAGAAGTTTAGAGTGAGAGCCCTTTCTTAAATTTACTTACTGCAAACCATTCAGAGCTTGCTAGACTGCACTCTGTTCTCTGTGGTGCTTTAGATCGTGACAGAAAGATGCTGTGTAAACGTAAGATATTATTATTAGCTCTGTCCCATGTTCAAGCTGGCTGATAACAGCAACTGTTCTTTCATTGATGTACTTAGGAGGTTCGTCAATCAGGACTGTGTCAGCAGCACAAGAGGGAGAGAGGGTGCAAGTGTGTTTATTTTTACTGTCAATTGTATTTGCTAATGAGAAGGGAGTCCATTACTAGAGAGGGAGCCTATGTGAGTTAGTGACTGAGTCAATTCATTATCAAGTGCTGGCTCTAGTGCCAAGTATTGCTTGGGAGAACTGAAAATCATAATTCCTCCACCTCCAGCTCCCCTCTGTCTAGCCTTTCACATTCACTCCTGATATTAACTGGAGATCACAGCTGCTGGGAAACCGGCAGATACAATTTTACAAATTGATGTTGTCTGATGTCAACATTTCCTCCTCCCCTTCCCGAGCGTCTGACATTTCTCAACCAAACGGACAGATGATAGAGCAAAACAGGGATTATTTCTTTATGTTCATAATAATAATGACTTATTTTTAAAGTGATTTTGCTCAGTAAGGAGGGGAGATAGAATACTGTTTATCCAGCTTGCATTTTCCCATCTCATCTGTCGTTTTTTCTGCCCCACAGCATCTTCCTTTTTCAACTTGATCTCCTCCTTTTTCTTCTTCCTTTTTACCAGTTCTGTCTCCTTGCACATCATGTTGCTTTTGTGGTGACCCCCTCACCTGAGATCAGACATGGTCCTAGTCTGCTTTGGCTTTACATACCACTCCTCCGTGCTTTCTAATCTCTTTTCCAGAACTGAACATTTTCCTGACACAGCCTGCTCTCCACAGGGCAAATCTCTTACTACCTGGGTACACGTGTTTCATCCCCACTGGAAGCAATGGTGTGTGCTACCTGCCTTCGGTGTGAGCAGTGTTACCTCTACCTGCAAATGCCGGAGAGAAGCGGCAGTCTCCCGTGCTAAGAGCTCTCTGAGCTGACTGTCTCACTACTGCTTAAAGCAGACAAAGCCTCATTTTGCATGAGGCAGGACATCATAGCCCTAAAAAAGGAGGAAATCACGACAAATTCCAAAGCTCTGGGAAGAATTCAGGGCCATCTGGCAGACGGTATCTTCAGCTACAGTCTTTCAAGGAGGTGCTCATTCAGAGCTGTCTTCAGTGGCAGAATGCTGTCTGCAGAGCCACCAACACAGCTCCTGCTTCGTCTCCTCGTGCTGCTCATCCCACTGCTGGCCAAATCTAGGCCAGGCTATTTCTGTAAGGATGAACTCTGAGGTAGTGTCATTATGGGTGGGGTAATATGTGTGACCTGCACATACCAATTGTCTCAATTCTACATCCAGAAAAAACGTCATTTTTACTTCAGATCCTCTTTGCCCATTGCAACACTTTTCTCCAGGTTTGCTTTCCTCTTCTTTCTGATGGAGTAATTCCTATGTGATTCTGGAGCTGATTTTTGTATTGTTTCCTTATTTCAAACCCTTTCCTGGCCTTGCCTAGCCTGCCCACCTGGCTTGTCTGTTTGGAAAAGGTCCTCCTATCACATCATTGTGTTGTGATCACGTCCGTGGACTGGGCTTGTACTACCTTATATTTCTGGCCAGGTCACGGCTCTCAAACATGAGCCTTGTTTCACTGCGCAGGTGGCTACTGTTTTTTTTTGTAGATTATGAAAAAAACTGAAAAACTGCTTTTTACCTGGGAGAAAGGACAGAGACCCTCCTGTCATCAGACCATGGAGGGAGCAGATGTTCTGTGCAGTGTTCCTCCCTTGCCATCTTTGGGGAAAATAGGTTGACTTGGCTTTGCTCCACTCATTTTTTCCTCCTTTGGGAAAGAAAGAATCAGAAAGGCTTAAATGCTGCTGTGGTTGTGTTGGTTTAGCTCATTCTATTCCATCTTATTTCACTGCAACTCATTCAGTAGGTTGTGGTAGGGTAGGAGATCAAAGAAGAATCTCAGCAGATGCATGCTAAGGAGTAAGGGGGAGAAGTGGGAAGTAATTCCTGTGAGCTGGGACAATGGCAGGAGATGTGGGGCTGAGAAGTGAATAATTCACTCTCAGTCTTGCAGATGAGGTGTCGTGTAAGGTGGAGGGAATCACTGACACTTGTGGGAAGGAGCTGGATTTTCTGCATTGCTGAGTAGCCAGAGTCACCACAGAGATGATCCAAAGCCACCATCTGTTTTTGGGATCGCTGGTGATGCTGTGAATGTTACATCCTGGAAAGCTGGGAATAGGATGCTCCAAGGGCAGCTCAAACACAGCGGCATTTCCAGAGGGAAAAAAATAGGAAGACCTTGTAATGACTTTTCTGGTCCAGCTCCTGGTTTCGCTCCTTGTGGCTGGTTGTTCTGGACTTACACTCCTAAACCTTTTCACACTATTAATCCTCTCAATACTCCATTTGTAAGATCCACACCCATGCTACAAATGGAAAAGCTGTCCAACAGAGGAGACTTGCCCCTAGACCGAGAGTAAGGGAACTTTCTGATTCAAGTTCCCTGCTCTTGTCTATTATATCTCCTTGACAATAGCCTGCTTCCTACCCTCTCCTTCACGTGTGTTGCCTTGCTTTCTTACCTACCACAGTCAGTGTGAAACCCTCCTCTATTGTCGATTTAGCCATATAAGAATAGTTTTGCTTCTTTCCTCCTCAACTAATCGTTTTTTTGAAACATTTCAGCTGAAAGTGCATCTTCATAGCCTACGCTCTTGAATTTTTCTCTTCCTCTGCAATTATTTACCCCTCGAAAGTGGTTTTATTTAGCTACAGTATGTACATTAAATATGAAAACGTGGTTGACTTTTTTAGGATAGTTATTATTGGATGATTTCAGATTGCATGATGAACATGATGTAAATAAGTCTTGGTAAGTAGGTAGGCAGTGTAGTAGTCAACTGGTCACTTCAATATCTCTCAGAAGCACCTGGCTGTAGGTGCCACAGCCTTTGAGAGTATAGGCTGCAGAATAAAGCTGAGTTATAATTTTCCAGTGGTCATTTCCAGGTCTTTATCTTTCCTTTGTAGTTTCTTTAGCTCCTGTATGTTGTACACTTTGCACCCAGCATGATTTATGGCACATCCCAGAAGGTACGTTGGTGAGGCAGTAAAAGGACTTATGTCCTGCAGAGGGGATTAAAAAGCAATGTTTTGTACTTATCTGGGTACATGAGTACAAAAAACCACAAACTCCAGACTCTGAGAATATGCCTCCAAAATTCAAGGTAGTTGAAAATCCTGCTCAGTTAATCTTGATCTCAAATTTGATGGCACTGTAATTTAGATCTGATCTCAGACAGTCTGAGCCACTTTTCCTGAATAGGTTTCAGCCACGTGTGGAACAGGTTTTGTAACAGCCTTTTTGGAAATATAGCAGAAGTCTGATCTCTATGGCAGTGCAGCTGATGCTGGGATCAGTTTAGCTGAGCTGAAACTAGTTTGAATTATGAACAAATGTTTGTGTTTACTGCTCTGATGTAACAACACTCTTCAATAGTGGGGCAGGCATGGTTTGTCCCAAGCACACTGTTTTCCCCAAGGTTGGTTATTTGCTGTCCTATCCAGCCTTCATCAATAGCCAATAATGGACTGTACATGCTGTTCTCATTAATAGATTTGTATATTGTATATCTACTTCATAGTACATCTATATAACTTTCTACACTTCTGCACACTTTTCAATGTTTCAGCTCATAAGGCAGCAAATTTCAAACCGTCCCTTTTAATTGGTAGGCCAGTAGGACTTTACAGCTTGGAAAATGGATGTCTGAGTAGGACATGACAGAGTTCACAGAGTCACAGAATTGTTGAGTCTGGAAAAGACCTCTGAGATCATCAAGTCCAGGCTATGATTCAACACCACTACATCGGCCAGACCACGGCAC
>NW_009697897.1:0-11042 GCF_000703405.1 Apaloderma vittatum | reverse complement strand
TTTTGCCTTTGGACTGACAGGGGAGGGATACTGGGACTCCCTGATCCAGGGTGCTTAAAATCTCTTGACCCTGAAATACATAAAACCGTTGAAGGATTGCTGCACAATAATATCAAAGTACTCCAAAGAAAGCTCTGTATACTGTTTCTTTTACTCCTAGACAAATCATTCCGGTTATATGGGGCAGCGTTTGGAGACCACCCGCCTGCAAGCTGACCAATTACTCCACCAATTCACCGAGTGAAAACATAGACAGTAGTCCTGTGTACCAGAGGCTTGAAATATCACCACACTGCAATCTGAACGCAATAATTATGACTAAGGAAAGCTTTTGCATACGTTAACTGGAAAGGAAAGGTATTCAGCCCCAGAGAGCTGCCTGCAAACCCCTCCACAGTGCAGCAAATCATCAGGAACCCTACAGCAACATTTCCATAGGGTGAAGCACTTTCCTCAAGAGTTTGAAAGCCCCTCTATGACAGTGCTGTCCCTCACTGAAAATTATTTAAATCACTTGCAATATCACTTCTTTTCTTAAAAATATTTTTTTATGAAGCTAAGGCTCTGCCAAGTGCCTTCGGGCTATCTTCAGCCTATTTTTAAAGCAATTTGTAAAGCAATATGTATGGAAGAAACGTTTCTAAGATATAAATGCATGAAGAAAGCCAATGGTATCTTCTTTATCCCAGCTCAGCACCAAGGCAGAATGCTCAGACCTTTGTGCTTATTGCAGTTAACATAGGCGAGGAGGTGCTGGTTTGAACACCAGTAACAGGTTTAGGAGCCAAGTGTCCTCTGCTGTGGAACAGTGCTTTAATTGTGAGTGTACTGCTCATCCTCCAACACCATTTTCTTCAAAAGCGGAGAGTTCAAGAACTCCTTCTTTGGAAGGAAGGATATCAGCCTTCAGGTAAGGCAATCTCGCAGGAGGTAGAGGCTATTTTCTTGACACTCAAGAGGAGGCAATATCTCAGAGGGGCACTGACTTTCAAAAGCCTCTGTGTCCTTGCACAGACAGCCCCAAGGAGCCTCCTCTAGTCAGGTAACGGGTACCTTTGGACTCCATCCTGAGCTGCCATGCTCTCCTCCGGGCAATATACAAACAAGCAACTGAGCATACTATGTAAAGTAGGCTTTTTACTCATCCCATTTCAGTAAGGTCATTTTTGTACACTGAAAAATTATCATAATGTAATTTAGATGCATTAGCTTTTGGCTGTATCTTCAATGCCTCTGAAAAGGAACAGTTAGTGTGCTATATATGAAGGCATTATCAACTCAGATTAAAGAGGGAACTTGGCAGGTACAGCTCATCCATGGGATGAATTTTTATTTTGAAGCTAAGAGCAACATTGAAAATTCTCATTTGACCGAAAGTGATCAAGTCAGATGACATCATGTCATATAGCAATCAAACATTATCTGATGCTATTTTGCTACACTTGCATAGCAGCAACTGAAATGATAGAAATGGAGTCATTGCATAAATGGAAACTTATTGAAGATATTTGAGAGTGAACAGGTGTCTTTAAGTGTAATTTGCACTTGACAGCCCTTTTGTTCCTCTACACTAATATGCCTAGAATTATCAATTTGTAATGGCACACAGCTGCTGAATAGATGTCCCTACACCTGCCAGGCCTATCAACCCAAAATCATTCTCAGTTTTTTGAACCAATTAAGAAAACACAAACCCGAACAAGAGAATTGCACTTCTTAGCACTGTTCTCCTCTAACATACTAGCTGACAAGTTAGATTGAGGTTTTCTGATGGTTTCTGCTTTTCACATTTCAGATATGAAGAGGAATACATTTCACATTCCATTCTCACTAACATCTAACATCCTTTTTAACTTATTTTGAAACTGACCAACCAAAGCATTATGTAGTAGTTGTAGTTGAGCAATCATTGTCTCCGATAGGCCTAACACATATTACCAAATGAGGAGTCAAATCTCAACACCAATTCACCTTTTAAAGATGCAGATAATGTGTTTCCATTTGAATTTCTGGCTTAAGATCTCTTTGTCCTGGTTTGAGCAAAACAGAACCAATTCTCCTCAGTGATATTTACTTCTCAGCTCAATGTCTTCTAAGAGGCTGCACTTTCTGAAGTCAGCTCAAACCAAGACACCCTTTAAAATCAATCATCCAACATGAAATGGTATCTAAACTTTGGTTCACTCACTGTTATCCCTTCTCCCCAGAAAAAAACCACCAATATAGACCAAAGAAGAATTGATCTGTAAGCTGTCTCTCGTCAACATTAATCTGTTTTTCAACAAAAATACAAAAGTGTGTATAAATTCTGCGACAACAGGAGATCTGTCTGGGAAGAGAGAGAGTTCTGCTGTACCATAGGATAAGCTAGCAGTCGGATTAATATTAGAAATAAAGGGCCACATTTTTCAGGAAGTGTTACAGAGGAAAAAAAAGATTAAAAATGTTCCAAAACCAAGTTAATCAGAGTTACCGAATTGACTATAAAAATAAAAATTACCCCAAACACCTGGCAAATATGTTCATTAGACTTGTCTCAATATTGCTAGTGTCAAAACCAGAAATATTCAGTATCTTCATTTAAAAATATTTTGTTATTACATTCAGTTCTATTTAACACAGCAGTAAACAAGATACTGAAGAGTTGGCTCTTTCCTCTGTGCTGTGACCAAAGTTTGGATTAGAGCACATTTCTGCTAAGCTGTTGGGGAATTCAGAGCAAACTCTCCAGATGTCACACCAGCACGTGGTGCCAAGCTAAACCTGTTGAGCCTGAGATATGGAAAGCAGATTTCAAATCCACTAGATTCTATCCAGAAAAATATCTACAGCATGTCTGGTTAGGTTATCCAGACTAAAGGTTTTATCCCGCTTGAAAAACTTCTATTTTCTGATGTTGCAGCTCCTTGGGAGAAGATATCTTATTCATAGCTCTGGTTATTAAACCCTGAGTACCAGAAAAGAAAACAATGCCTCCCGTAAAGGAGAAGGCAAATTATGTACTACTTTCAAGTAGCTGTAAGATCATGTGTGTTAACAACTCAGTAAGCCATTAAATAATCTTCTTCCTGGGCTTGAATTCCTTGGGGTCCCATTTAAAAGAAATTAGGAGATTTTTATATGCAGAAAACTCTAAAGTGTATGCTAAAATCATATGTCAAAAATTATTTAAATTTAGAAGCGGTTGGTTGACTAAAACAGCTTTACCAACAATGCATTTATAAATGTAGTGGTTGTTAGAAAATACTAGAGCTATTATAAAAGTATGAATGTAGCAATAATTCATAGCAACTACACAGCACTTTACAACTTTACTATGCCACATAGAAGCATGGCACGCAAATATCTTTCATTATTAGGCTTTTATTGTTTAGCTAAATGCTTTTCCTCCCACTGCTTGTGGCAAACCTCACCATTGGCTATTCCCTCAGACTACACCACCTTTTTTCAGCTGTTACTGCCATTAAGGCGCTCATTTAACCCTCAGTGCCACCTTCTTGCTTGTTGCCTCACCCTACAAATTCAGCACACCTGCTGTGATGGAATCTCCCCCCAAAATTGTCAGGGTTATAAAAAGATAAAGTTTCCTGGCACTTCTCTGCTTCTGTATCAGAAAATACTGATACACTGAATCACTTAATTTTCAGAATGCATAAGGAAAATGAGAAAGATTTTTTCAGGTCAGGATAGAATCTTTTGGTCAGACATCATACACAACAAAACGGACCCATAAAAAAAAGAGACATTTCCTGAAGCTTACAATACACAGTTTCAAGTCAAATAGAAGCATGGAGGGTAGATTTTTAAATCTCAATTTAAAGAGTTTATTTTGAGACAATTATTCTAGATGTATCTCAGCCAACAACTTTAAAAGGCTTATATTTTTTGTAAAGCAAAATAAGGAACTTCTCAAACATTATGAAATAATTCCAGATTGAAAACTATTAAACTTTCTTTGGAGAAAAAAACCAACAAAACCTATTCTATTAATGCCTAGACTAAGTTCCTTTTGTCTTGAAAATTTCTTTCAGACTGAAACTTTGTGCTCATGACATGCGAAGAGCAGCTTTTTAACTTCAAGTCTTCTGAGGTATTCTTTTAACAATAAAAGGTGAAAAAAAAGGATGAGAAGGTATCTAAAGAAAAATTACATTGTTTAGTCTTTATTTACAATGGATGTTCTCTTGGGCAGACTACAGGCTTCATTCACTCAAGTAATACTTGTTCTGTAAGCACATACTGCTTGGATACTTTTTTTTTCAAATTGCTTTTGCAGAGCAGTAAGAGAATCACAGCTCCATACACATAATCATTTTCTGGAAAAGATAAGTCTTGCCTCGTCCCTCTTCTTAATGTCTTAAACAAAACAACACTTGTTTTGAAACTGTTTTATTTGAAAAATATTTTGGAAAACTAACAGGAATCAGAGAACCCTTGGATTTACACTACACATGAGATACTTGGATTACACTACAGATGGGATTGCTCTATGTCAACAAAGCAAAGACAGTATAAACCTGGAGGAAAGCTCACTGAAGTTCTAAACTAGACTCAAGACAGAATAGGGTCAGTGCATAGACCTCTGACAAACTGAATTTGGCTAAGAAAGTAGGAAGTCTCCTAAGGCATCAGCATAAACAAGCAACCAAATAAACAGTTCTGTTTAGTACTCTTCTGTTTTTTCCAATGCAAGTTACAATCTTGGCATCCAAAATAATGTGAGTTTGTCAATCAGCTGACTTGGTATCAAACAATTAAAATACCTACATCAGAACTTTGTGTACAGCCTACACATGCCTATCTACATATGAAATGCAAAAAACCCTTCACAGCCTGAAACTTTAAGATATATATAATTACATATTACCTCTTTCTTTTTCTTTTCCTTCTTCCTTTTTTCTTTTTTTTTTAGTAGAATACTCTGGAAGGTACTGAAATATAGACAAGAATTATCTACAAGCTTGAATTAGACACAAGTTTAATCACAATTGCATATTCATTCTATAAGATGCTACTGCAAGATTCCTGTTAAGTATAATGGGATGATATTAAAGGACTTGAAAAATAGGATCCCATAACCCATCTTTGTAATTTTGGATTGCCCACACGTAAGTCTAGATCGTATTCTCACAAAGAGCTCTATCTAGACAATCCTTTTTGAATTTGTGAGAAGGGTAGGAGTGAAGTAGTAGGACTGAAGAATTTTCAGCTATTCAGAACTCCCACAAAACCTTTCCTTGGATTTCCCTGTGGACACCTTAGTTCTCTCACTTTTTCCCGTTACGTCTGATTGATTGGTTTGCCTTTTATGACACGAATGCTACAAATCTTCCTGACATACACTGAGAACAATAGAACTGAATTTAAACAAAAAAAAAAATCTTTCCACAGCTACATCACCACAGAATTTTTTAAATTGTGGTAGATGTCATTCCCTTAAGTAAGACATTACGGGTAATATCCCTTGCTTTTCCCAACTCTGACCCAAACCCAAACATTTGTGTTACTCCACTGATTTGCCAGTTCCAATATGAAGAAAACAAACTAATTCCCTGGCAGTCAGTAAAGGCTAATATAGTCAAAACCATCATCCTTTTATCTTATGCAAAATGCACTAAAGAAGCCTTGTGCCATTACTACAAAGTGCCCAAGTTCATAATTATCGGATAGCAACTTCCCATCCTACTTCTGAGTATAGGGCATCTACTTATTGCAATTTAAGTGAACTTGCTGTGCCTATCTGCTGTAATATCTCTTCCATTTAAATTATGCGTCTCTTCCCTTTAGCTTAATTTGAAGAACTCCATTGATTTTAGGTGCTAGGATAAAGAGGACTTAATTCATCCCAGAGAGACCAAGACTGCGAGAGTAGTGATAAAAGAGACTGGAAAGTGACAAAGTGAAGTGGGTAGAAAAAGAGTGGAAAATGAAGTGTGATAGAAAATCAGACCAGGACTAGAGGAGTGAAAAAGAGATGCAGTAGTCCTTTCACCACCAGCTAGCCTGTGAGAAGCAACTCTGTGCTTCTATAGAATAGTTTTTCCCAAAGAATTCTTAGCTTCTTAACAGAGACCTGCCCAACAATTTCTGAGACATTCCATGTAGTTTTTTTCTTCCAAGTCCCAGCTGCCGAAGGCTTAATATTCTAACAATTCCAAGGCTCCCAAATATGATCAGACACTGGAAGAAAGCTGAAGGAAGAAATCAGTATCAGATCATAAATGTACAAAACCCACATCTCTAAGGTGATGTGACATGCTTTGCTGAGTACTAAAATATGCTTTCACTGCTCACAGAAGACAATAGATACTTACATCTGTAACCAGGGTCTACTTGCTTCAGTTTTAGGCATACTAGACCATATATACTGACCTTTGGTGTTTGCTAAGATAGATACTGTTGCTGACAACCTGAACAAAAATCTGCATAATTAAATGACAAATGTCATGGTAACATTCAAGCCTGAGTCGACATTGCTCGGGCTGGATTTCTCTGCTTTCAGAATGAATGCCATAAGCTAAATAAATCATTTACATCTGCACTATTCACCATCAGAGAAATCAAATCTCACTAATCCTTGTTAAGTAAAAGAAGCCTCCTTGTCAATTCCTTTTTACGGTTGAAAAGCGAATGCAATAAAAGCGTTATTAAGCCCTTGAGCATTCATGCACCTGTGCAATAGGCTTCCGTAGGAATTTACCTATCCCAAAAGCCAGAAACTTCTGTGACAGCGTGGTCTAAGGAAAAAAAAAGCAAGCATATGAAGAAAAATGTTAAAAGGCCCTATTTTTTCTGTTTACAGTTTTAACATGCTTATCTTGTTAATACTGTCTTGATAATTGATAACCTACCTGTGGGATAATTAGAGGACAGCAGACATGTTTTGAACAAGCCAGATGGCCTGTTTTTAGACAAGTTTTAGGCCTCGCTTGACAAGAGTTTGTGAAGGACATTGTGAAGGTCACTAGCTGTGAGAATATGCTGAAGCAAACAAAAAGAAGGAGCTGGGACTGGTGTACGTGACTGAAAACAGAAACAAACCCAGGCTGCAGTTGGGGAGAAACAGGAGCGTGATCAGCAGCGAAGAGCGAATCAACAAAAGGAAAACAGCGTGTGGACAGGAGCATGGACTGCGTGTGCTTGTTGTTAATAGCCAACCAATAGAGAGCATTTAGAAAACAAGGACGTTGGGAACTGTATATTAACCGCGTTAGTCCGTTAATAAAGTGGCATTTTCTTGATCACATTGATCGTCAGCAGCGTCCGTGACTTCCGCGTCAACACCTACCTAATCATAGAATCATAGAACGGCCTAGGCTGGAAGGCACCTTAGAGATCTTTTAATCCAACCTCCCTGTCATGGGCAGTGTTCCTGATTTGCACAATAGCGGTCTCTTAAACTCAGACACACACTTAACACACATTTTATCTGACAAAGTCTGTGGTGAGTGATTGGGCTGATATTGGCCCCAGTCCAGAGCCTTTCCTTGATCTTCCTGACTCCTGCTCCTTTTACATTTAACCTAGTAGAAGGGCTAGTACTGCATCGCAGCCATCAGCAGCAACTAAATGCTGCAAGACAGACAAAGTTGACGTCAAACTGCCTGTGCCCAGGCAGTGACTCCCAGTGCAAAGTTAAACAAGTTTGCTTGAAGTTCTGTTCTACCACGTGGCAGAGTGAAGGAAGAGCTTAGATGAAACAACTCGTTAACTTTGGGCTGGAACAGAAAAGTATTGACATAACAAAACAAGGAGTAGGCTTGTGTCAGTGCAGATATTAAAAAGGACTGTGTGGGCATTGTGCCAGCACTCCAACACAAAGCCGCCACCCCCAAATGTTCTGTAAGCTAAGTTGCTTGACTTTGCACTGAGTAAGGGAGAGACACTCAAAGGATCAGTAATATTTAATAATGTGAGCAATGGGTTTCAGAAACAAATATTTAGTGGTTTACTTCTCCTGAATTTCCAATTATTTTTACGCTATCCCACCAGCTTCTCTGACCTAAAAGGTTTGTCCAGTGCAAAATATTCCACACTATAAACAGTGTAGAAAAATGAGTGACGCTGGCTGATACTCGGATGTGAATTTAATTAAATGTGAAGGTATTGCTAGAAGCACACAGACCTGTCAACAATTTCACTTCGCTGAAAGAGAAGTGAAAAGCACAAGTTTTCTGACAGAGGATTCCATGTAGCCAACAGAAACCTAAATAGTAGTGCTTATTCAGCTCAAAAGAACATTTAAGAGACTTGTCAGTTTGACACATGAAACCTTTGCCTATTAATACATCAGAAAAAAAAAGAGGGAGGAGAAAATGAAAAAGTGACAGTAGACTTCACTACAAAATTGTATGCTTATCTATTGCCCTTTCAACTACTTTGTTTTCTATAACAAATCCATATATGATGAAAGCTGTGTGAGAAGACTAGCACACACGATTGCACGAAGGCAGCCTCTTAAAAATAATGAAAAATCGACAAAACTTGAAAGCTATGCATAAGTCATATTCTGTAATACTGTTGTTTGCTTGCAGTCGAACACATGACAAATTTAGCCTGTTTTTAATTTTGCTTGGAGTGTTTTTGTTGTATTTAAGATGAGAAACTTAGGAAAAAAAACCCAGGTATTTGATGATTACTGCCCAGATAGTAGAGAAGAGATGAGGAGCTTTTTGTTATTTTATTTCCGTTTTACAAATTCAAGCATGGAAATCTGCCCACTATGTTTAACGCTTCATTGGGAATAGAAAAACCAATTACTATCTGAGCTGAACTGCACAAAGTGTTAGCATAGACGACAAGAACACTTTTGCTTGAAGGAGTACTGTTAAGGTGTAAAGGGATCAATGCTTTACAGCAGTACCTGTAAGTCTGATACTGCTGATTTTAGGAGGTACCAAAACTGCCAATGGCCTTATTGCACAATATATGGAAATTCCAGTCATAAGCACTGGGCATCCATGAGTAAATCTCCTGGTGATTTCCTCACTCTTTTTACCAAATGAAACGGCTGAGAAGTGGCGCCTTTTTCTTTTTCTTACTCTAATTTCTTTTATCTGTGTTTAACTGGAAAAAAAAAGGAGCTTTTGCTTTTTGTCAGGTGTCAAAAATGGAAATGATCTGATTTATTTAAAGATTTTACTGTTTAGTCAAGGTATTTTGCCCAAAGTTCAGATTCTTTTTTTCCCCCAAGAATGAAAACATTGCTTCCTTGTTAATTTATATTTCTGCTTCTGATTCTAAAACAACTACAGAAATTAGACCTTCCTAGGGAGATTCCTTCCTTAAACCACAGATTGCTGAATGCCACCTTTTCATCACATCCTGAAACTAACAATCCTTTGAGATGCATATTACTGTGCAATTAAAACCTGCTTAATAGTTTTGCTTTGACTGTGAATTCAGACTGGGACCTTCAGTTGTCCAAGTCTTGTTTAGCGCGACACTCTTTAAGAATTAGAAACCTTATGGAAGAAAAAGGACTTCAACAACGTTTTCAAAACCTTTAAACTACAGTTTCATATGTAATGTTGCTAAAAGATTTAGACTACAGTATTAAGAGCTTCAGAAATTGAACCTTTCCAGCTTCTCATTTTTTCCAACTTCAGTCGCCTGGGACCCCAGAACCATTTGAAAACAGATCTCATATTTTGTTATTCCCCAGACTTCTATCTGGAATTCAAAAAAATAACTTACCTTGTCAGCAGAAATCTAGATACAATTTCTCTTATTTCACAGAAACTTACAAGCAAAAGCTCAGAGAGAGGAAAACCTTGTGTGGGCTCCCTATGCAGTTAATAATTTTCAAACAAAATAAAATAAACCCAGCGCATTCAACTCTTCAAAATGCTACAATGATTTCAAACGCACAGAAGTTGTTTTATAAAACTAGCAATTTTTCTCAGTGGAATATCAGAGATACTACGTAAATATTTTTGTTAGTCCTCTGGTGTAGGCACAGAAGCACAACACTTGATACATGAAGTTCTCACAAACCCCACATTCCTCAGCAGTGAAGGGCACCTGATGACAGGGCACTCAAGGATTTATTCTCACATACAACTAAGCTTGCACACGATGTGATTACTACGATACAAGCAGCAGTACCAAAGAAGGAGAATCTACTTTATTTAGTGCTCTTTTGCAAACGAGGAGCTACCATTATATTTAAAATAATTTTAATTGTTGAAAAGCTTTGTTTATTTGTTTAGAAGTTAATTGAAGTCAGGTATCTTGTGTCTTTCTTTTCAGTTCTAGTTCCCAAACTGCAGTAACACAGAATCACAGAATGTTTGGGGCTGAAAGGGACCTCAAAAGATCTAGTCCAACGCCCTGCCAGAGCAGGGTCACCCAGGGCAGCCACACAGGTACGCGTCCAGGCGGGTTTGAAAGTCTCCAGAGCAGGAGATTCCACACCCTCTCTGGGCAGGCTGAGCCAGGGCTCCGGCACCCGCACAGGGAAAAAGCTTTTTCTAATATTTTTGTGGAACCTCCTATGTTCCAGCTTGTACCCGTTGCCCCTTGTCCTGTCATTGGTCAACCCTGAGAAGAGCCTGGCTCTGTCCTCCTGACACTCCCCCTTGATGTATTTATAAACATTTGTAAAGAATGAGGTGAGTAGCACGCCCATATTCGAAAAATAAATTCACGCGGGTAGTTAAATTAAATTTATTTACGGACTATAAGCTCCTTCAAAGTTAAAGGTTGAGGAAAAGATCAAGCTCAAACACTAGCCCTTGACAAAAGAATGATAATCCGGATTATCATACACTCCCCTTAATCAAACGGGGGTTCCCATTCTCGTCTGATTGTCCTCACTAGGGGTACCTTAGCCAGGCGGGGGGTCCTGTTCTCGCCTGATCGACCTTTGCTAGGGGTCCCCTAGACCAAGAGGGAGACTTTACAACCTCGGAATTGCCACGAGGTAACTTCAAAATGGCCACGGCAAGAACCCGTTTTTAAACACTACTCAATGATGACTGTGGTCAATCATAGCCATCTTGGTTTCTTGTTGGCTGCTGGCCAATTTCCTGGGTGTAACC
>NW_009697896.1:612-9261 GCF_000703405.1 Apaloderma vittatum | reverse complement strand
CTGGAGGGGTTGCCCGTGCCCTGCCCATGGCACAGATGTCCCCAATGGGGTGGTGGCACATCCCCAGCGCAGGGCAGGCACGTTGGTGATGCTTCCCCAGGATTCGTGCGGCTGTGTGGCAAGTTGTATTTTCACACCAATTTTTTTTCTCTCTTTTTTTTTATTTAATTTTTTTTTTTCCACAAGTCATTACAAGCTAAACAGCTCAAATAGTCTTCAAGGTGAAATCTGCTTTTCATTACTCTGTAAGGGCACTGCGGCTTCATTTTCATAAGTTACATTACCATATGCAGCATTATAGTGCTTTGCTCTGCTACATATTGTCAACATTAAATAACCTCTTTTTGTGGTTACATCATAAAAATTCTTCAGATCTTGGAAGCAGACTGCGAATATTTGCATATGTATATCTTTAATTTTCGCAGAACAGGCTGGCTACCAGATGGGTAAACCAAATAAGCCTCCAACATTTATCTGAAAGTTAGACGTTTTCCTGTGTTGTTAACCGCAGAGGAAACTCGGTGGTTTTCAGCCACGCTGAGCCGCTGCCAGTCCCTAACCTTCGAATATTTTCACAGGGAGGAGGGGGGGGAAGAGGGAGGGAGCCTTTTTCCTTCGAACCAGATGGCCGTATGGAATCAATAAAAGGCAGTTTTCAAAAGTTTGTTTACTTAACGTTGGATATAATATGCCTTTGTGGTCCCTTTGCACAGCAGAAAAATGTGATCCAGCAACCGAGCTAATGAGGGCGGGGAACGCGGCACAAAGCGAGGGACGAGCCTGCTCCGGTTATTCGGGGGTTTTCCTTATTTTTATTTTTTCCTTATTTTTTCCTTATTTTTTCTTATTCTCTTCCTTATTTTTTCCTTATTTTTTCCTTATTTTTTACATATTTTTCCTTATTTTTTCTTTGTTTCTTTGTTATTTTTCCTTATTTTTCCTTATTTTTTCCTTTTTTCTTTTTTTTCCTTTTTTCCTTTTTCCCCTCCTTTTTCCCCTCCTTTTTCCCCTCCTTTTTTCCCCTCCTTTTTTCCCTTCCTTTTTCCCCTCCTTTTTTCCCTTCCTTACTTTTTCCCTTATTTTTTGTCTTATTTTTTCTTTTTTCCTCATTTTGTTTTCCTTATTTCCCCAGGGAGGCTTGTCCCAAAGGACCCACTAGCTTTTGGGGTGAAGACACTTTCCCTGGGAACCCAAAACAAGGATTATGTTGGTTTTTTTCCTTGTAATTAATATTATTATCTTTTTTCCCCCTATTTCTCAGCCCAGATGTCAGCATTTGGGGAGAAATGGTGGCTTTTTGGGGAGGGCATAAGGGTGTTGCTCTGCTCCCACTTGCACAACCGGCGGGCTCGGCTCTGCGCTGCGTGTGAGAAATGTCTGGAAACATGTGAGGTATTAATTTTCCACCACAATTACTTTTAAACATCCCGAATTATACGAGCAGTACAGCAAAAAAAACCAACGTCGCCTTGTCTTTAAAAGCCGCGGCTCATTACGGCAATCTGTCATCTGTTAATTCATTAGAGCCCTGACAGAAAGAACTTAGATCAAAACGGGTTTAAATGATTCCTGATGACACGCAATGGCAAATTTCAGCCATTATGCCGGAAATGTAACATCGTTCCTTCTGCTGCCTTCAACAAGGGGCCTTCCGCCGCTATTAATTGCCTTCTAAGTGGTTGCATGTGTTGCCTTCGCCTTTGCCGCTCAGATCTCCGGGTCGAAACGCTGCTTACGAGAGAGATCTCGTGCTTGTGAGCGGGGCAGAGCACAGTTTCTCCATGGCTCTCGTGAAGCCCAGGTTGGCTGAAGCGTGCGAGGCTGGTTCTCCCTGAGAAAAAAAAAAGAAAAAAATTAAAACCCACTATTTTTTAATGCTTTTTTTTGTTTCTCTGTTGGATTTTTTTTTCTCTAAAGATCCAAGCTAGATTTTAATGCAAGCTCCCTATTTTATTCTTTTTTTTAATTTTTATTTTTCATTTCTTTTTTAATTTTGTGGCATCCACCCCAGGAGTCAGCATCGGCAAACGCAGAAGCACTAGGGCTCCTGGCGGGCGAGGTGCTGCGTTCTAGGCAGCAGATGATTTTATTTGCCAAATAAAGTCGTCGTTCAAAGCAAGGTGCAGAAACCGTTTGAGTACAAAACTCGATAATCCAGATTTTGCCAAAAAAAATCCACACCACTGGAATAACCTGCCACTGCCCTCACCGGAGCCGCGCTCCACGGTTGCCCCGGTATCGGATAGTCCCTGGGCAGGGGATGGAGAGGCAGTAATGAGATGGAGAGGCAGTAATGGGATGGAGAGGCAGTAACGGGGTGGAGAGGCAGTAACGTGCTTGCAAAGGAGCGAAAGTGGTTTTGTGAGCTGTCAAAAAAGGGAAAAAAAATCATTTTGTTCTGCTGAGGCCGTCTCTGTACTTTTTCCAAGTGAAGTATATGAAAATCCTGCTCAAACGATGCATGAATTTCCTCCGAGTTGGGCTGAGAGCTGGCAAATTGCTGTGTTTAATTAAATGCCTTGATTTACTGAACTTGAGGTGAAGCCAAGCATGGCGACAGGCCGTTTTTATAAAGTATGAGAGCGCAAGGAAAACCAATGATGATCCATAAAGCACTGTAGGACCAATAGAAAAAAAAAAGAAAAAGAAAAAGAAGGGATCTGAATGCTCTTTTGGTGCAGCAAAGCCCTGGGCCATGCTGGGCGCATCCCGAAGGGCTGTTGGGAATGTGGCGGTGGGTTGGCTTTGGGCACATCTCATCCCATGTCAAAATGTGATGTTTGCTTTCCCCTTGTGCTGCCCGTTGGCCGTGCCTGGTGCTGCCTGGGGCTACAAGGCTGTGGGCAAAATCTGCAGGGTTGGTTAGGGGGGGCAGATGAAGGGGTTTTGGAGAGAAACGGGGTGAAAACGGGTGGAGTAGAGATGGCTCTTGACGGGTCCTGGGTGGCAACTGCCCACCCTGAGGAGCATCTCGTGGGGCTTTGCTGAAAAGAGCAGCCCAGTCCTCCAGGAGCAGGATGGGGAGGGATGCTGGGGGGAAGGATGCTGGTTTGGGTCGCGGTCCAAGGAACGATGCTCGCACGCGGTGGTCTCGCCCATCGCGTTCTGCTGCGGTTGAGTCCTTTCTCGTTGGCTTTTTGGGGGGAAATCTGCTGAATGGACCAGAGAATAAGGTCAGGGCAGGACTTTCCGCAGGAAGGTTTGCGCTGGGGCAGGAGCAGCACAGCTCTGGAGACACCAGGACCCTGTCCCTGTGCCAAGGGGTGAGGGGGCAGGGATGTCCCCCCTCCCTTAGGGCCATCTCCACTGCAGGGATGGGTGTGCTCGGAGGGACTGGGCTATTGTCAGTGTTCAAATCCTTCAGGGTACAAGGTTTCTCCTCAGTCTGACCCGTTGCTGTGACCAGAGCTGTCCTTGCCTGCTGCGTCCCCTGCGGCACCCGGGGCTGGGAGCAGGGCACCTTGGAAACTGCTGTCCCATCGACACTATATTTTCTGTACAAGCCAAGCAAAGTCACCGGGGAGACCAGGGTTTGGGCACCGGAGGGTTTGCATCCGCTTTATTTATCTTCGGCGGCTGCTACCTTGCTGTGCGTGAGCACGGCTCTTCTGTGCATAATTCAGTGTCTTCGTCGTACTTTAAATAGCACAGCGGAGCGGGGAAATAATTATTCTTTTTGGTTGGCTGGGGCTGAGTCTAAATCTGCACGAGCAGCGGCTGTTCAGGGACTTTCAGTGCTTGAGTCAGCGATCTTCTGACTTCGTAACTTCAGAAGGGGACAAGAGCTTTTCCTTTCTCCCTCTCTCTTTCTTTTTTTTTAATACGATATATAACGACAAAGATATAAATCTGTGGCAGCCCTGAAGCATAAATAGCAGCGGCGTGGCTAGCTAGCTCTGCTGCCCGTGACCCGTGAGAGGTCTTCACAGCTTGCTTTTCAGCTGTAAAATTGCTTCAGTCAGCTGTGACCAGCTTTGGCAGGAAGCAAACCAGCCCAGCGCCGTCTCCCCGTCCCTCGTAGGGGCACCTGGGCGACGCGGGGTGGGAGGGAAGGTGAAAAGTGAACACCTCCAGAGCCCGCACAAGCAGGTGAGGACGGAGGAGAGGGCTGGAGGGAAGGAAGGAACGTGTTTGCTAATGAGTTAATTTGTGGGTGCTGGCATAAAGAGCTGTGAAAATACCCACTGGAGTGTTTACAGATGTATTTAAATTTTTTTTCTTTTTTGGGAGGGGAGGCAGGGGATGCTGTGGCTATGAGCCAGACTTTTAGAGGCAGGAAGGACTCAGCGTATCATCGCTTCGTTTATAAGCTTCTGAACATTTTGCAAATCATTTTATCACTTAGATAGCAGCCTTCCCTTGAAGGCAACAAACCTGGTCAGGGATCGAGCAAGGGGCTGAGTGTGTGGCGTGAGGAGGTGAGCACCATGGGCACTCTTCTCCTTCCAAAGTCTGGGGGGAAGAGGAACAAAACCCCGCTCAGGGCATCCAGCCCCTCTCCCTGCTCTTGCATTTGCTCAACTCTTTTTTTTCCTCTTTAAATCTTGAGTTTGCTGGATGAACTGGAAGGTCTGTGTAAAACTGTCGGTAAGCACTGGTCCCCCAGCAGAATGTGGGGGCTTGAAGCTGCTTAAGAGACATATAAACATATTCCGTGTGCCAGGAATCAGTTTGTCCCGTGTGAGCCTGTCCTAACACCTAGTGTGGTAATAATACCTCTCACCTGTAATTCAAAATACTCTCTTTCCACCACATGAAAAATAATTCCATCACACTGAGCAGTAAACAAGCTGCTGGTCTTAGCTCAGGTGGTTTCCTTGGGGTGGTTTCTGTGTTTCTACTTCATCTTGGAGGGGATGACTCCTCAGCTCCAAAGAAAACATCCAAAAGAAACCATGGGAGCCTGGCTTTCCTTGGATGGAGATGGCTTCATCGCCATCATCAGGTCTAAGGACCCCAGGAATTTGCATTTTAATCTTTCTGCACAGAGTAAATGGCTTTTAATTTGCAAAGTGGACGGAGGTAGGGCCTGGCAGGACAGCTGAAGAAGCAGCAGCCCCAGCTCTGTGCCGTGGTGAAGTGTTTCCAAAACAGGTGGGTCAGCTTGGAGAGGTTTGTGTGCTTCATCATCATAAATAAACTCTAACCCGAGCTGTTGGTTTTGCATAGGAAATCCTACAGCTGGACTTTCAGTCTAGGCCAGTGAGCAATGCAGCTCTTTCAAAATGTCACCTTAAAGCCTGTTTTATTGTTGAAGAGAGCCCGTGCTGGGAATGGCAATTGTATTTGGAAGACGGATGGATTTAGTCTGGATTTAGATTAGTCTGGAGAAGAGGAGGCTGAGAGGAGACCTTATTGCCCTCTACAACTACCTGAAAGGAGGCTGTAGTGAGGCTGGTGCTGGTCTCTTCTCTCTAATTACTAATGACAGGACAAGGGGAAATGGCCTCAAGTTGCGTCAGGGTAAGTTTAGATTGGATATTCGGGGGAAGTTCTTTACTGAACGAGTGGTGAGGCACTGGAACGGGCTGCCCAGGGAGGTGGTGGAGTCACCAACCCTGGAGGTGTTTAAAAAAAAAGTAGATCTAGCACTTGAGGCTGTGGTGTAGTGGTTGGGGGTGCTGGCATGAAGGTTGGACTAGATGATCTTCAGAGGTCCCTTCCAACCCCGAACATTCTGTGATTCTGTGATTTGGGAAGGCCATTTAGCAGGGTTTGCCCTGCAGTTAAGGATCCCTCACCCATCGGTGGTCCCACAGCTCCCCTGGGTTTGGCTTCTCCGGGCTCCTCCGCTGCCACCTCGGTTTTGCAGCCTGGCAGAGGAACCCCAAACTTTCTGACGTCCGTCAGCAATCTCTGCCCTGGCTGTCGTTTGTCTTCGTTTGGGCAAAGCGAATAAGTCGGTGCAGCCGCTTCTGCACTCCTAGGAGGGGCGGTGAGGACGCAGCAGTGCTGAGCCGGTGCCTGCAAAGCCCGAGGCTCGGGGCCAGGCTCATCACCCGTATTTATAGCTGACGCAAAATTGATCCTCACTGTTTCCAGCCTCTGCAGCCAATTAAACCTCTTGCTCCCTCTCCATTCCTGGGGCAATTACCACCTTGCGCCCTGTAACTTGCAGCTATGAGTAAGCCAAATTCAATTTTATCTCGAGTGTGCAACGTGAACTGTAACTGGGGAGCAGTTTCTTGTGTGCCATCCCTCCCCAGCCTGACAACCAGTTTTACTACCCAGCAGGGAATAGACTGATCGCTCATTTACGGCTGCAATCATCTCCCTGTTACAGCATTAGGAAGGAATGAGCACCAAAAGCCATTATAATTAAGATCTCTCCGGAGCTGACAGTAGAAATAGATGGCATGTGGAGCTGGAGCTCTGTGGCTCAGCTGTTTCTTTTCGAGCTGTCACCGGAAAATTACAGAGGCTGACAATCATATTTTTAACACGGCAGTGCTAAGTAATATATATCCACCTTGTGCCGGGGAGCGACGAGGAGCCGGTGGCTGGAGCTGGGCTGGGCAGAGCCGTAGAATCGTGGAATCATTGCGTCATTCTGGTTGGAGAAGAATTTTAAGTCCAACCATGACCCCCAAAACACCAGGTCGTCACGGAGCTGAAGCTCTTGAGCATCTTCCCACAGTTCGGATGAGGATCTGCCGATGAGGGTGACCCCAGGAGTGGGGAAGAGGGTCTGGCACCCAACGTTGGGATGGTCTTCCAAGGGAAGGGGTGAATTCCTCAAGTTTAGACAGTTTTAAGGCTCGGCTTGACAGGGTGCTGTGCCGTCTCATTTAAACTGTATTTCCTTACCTTAAAGGGTTGGACTAGATGATACACCAGGTCCCTTCCAACCTGGTATTCTAGGATTTCCCCAGGAGGCCTCAAACTCTATTAAGCTTTGGGGATGTCTGTGCAGCCGGAGCAGCTGTGGTGTGTTGATAGCGACATCTGGGAGGTAAAAAAACCCCCAAATATTACAAATTCCCATTTCTTGTCTTCCCATCTACCACCTGAGGCTGCATCAGGGCTGCAGAGCTGGCGCTGGTGTGTCGAGACCTGTAGGTCTTCCTACCTGAGAAACTCTTGCTCAACAGGCATGTGCCAGCCGATGCTTTCCCAATTATTTCACAACAAGGGGAGCTGCCTCCCCGGCCCCTGGACAGCAAATACCGTGTTCACGCTGCCCTGTGAGCTGGACGTGGGGCAACCGACGTTGTGCTCTTGTTTTCTTTCTTTTTTCTTTTGCTATTTCTTTGAAAAGCTCGATGCTGGGTCACCTCTTGCCACAGACCCCACAGGCACATGAGCTGCTTGAAGAACCAGCGCTGGGTGTGCAGGAATTCCACACTCTGTAACATAACACACCATAAAGACTGGTGGCCCCCTTTTTTTTAACATCTGTGTCTTTAGGAAGATCCAAATCAAAATATGATTTGTAGATGGGGATAGCACCCAGCTCGTTTGACAACCAGGTGATCTCAGCCCTGGGAGCGCTCGAGGGTGGGTTGGGGTGCAGGTTTGGGGGGATCAGATGTAACCCTTGGGACCTCACTGACCAAAGAGTGGTTTAGAGACTCTTCCTCCACCACAGTGTTAAAAAGCTGAGGAGCAAAACCATCTTCTTTTGACAGCGAACATTGCGTGGAAGTTTCTTTTTAAGCTGCAAATGAATTATTGATGCAATTATTCGTCCTCATTTAAATATCTATTTAGTGGCATTTAAATAACAGTGTTCGGAATATGTCAACAGTTTACACAATAATTTGGATTCTGAACTTTATACCTCTGTTTTCTCCCTACACAAATAATTGAGGCTCATCCATTTTGAGTGACAATTCTCGATAAGTATCACTTTTTTTCCCGTTGCACATGTGCGTTATCTAAATATATTAAATCACTTACTCAATTTTAATTTCATTTGAATGATTAATCAGTTACTCGGCTATAATTATTTGTGTTAAGACATCTCCGATTGGAAAACAGAGCAGAGAGACAATTAGGAAAACAAGTGCGCTGAAAACACGCCTGATCATCCTGCAGTGCCTGGTTTGGGATGTGAATTTTGGGGCAGGACGTGGGGTGCAGCCCAGTACAGAAAGGGGCTGGTGCATCACTGGGACCTCACTGGTTTTGAGTGGTTTTAGCCGCTTCGCATGAGAGAGGAGTCAGGAATAGCATTCCCAGAGGGAAATAAAAGCCTTGGCTTTAAAAATGTGCTTCTGCCTTTGATCTCTTTTCCACACACGTGTAACTTTACGGCCTTTGCCAAACAGACTCCTGATGTGCATCTATCCAAGAGCTCATCGCCTCCCTTACGGTGGAGAGACAGGCTCGCAGCTGCTGCCAGGCTTTGTTTTGGGGGGATTTTGCAGATTTTGCTGAGTGCTGTAGTTCCCGGGTGGTTTTACTGTTTCTCGCCGCGCTGTCCCGCTAAACCACAGGAGACGGGTGCGGAGGGGAGGATCTCAAAGGCCACCTCGCCCTTGGCCAAGGATGGTGGGTTTGCTGGGAAGGGAGCAGAGTGCTGGCAGTGGGGGCTGAGTTAATTTGCTGAAATTTATTCATACAATCACAGAACAGTTTGGTTTGGGTGGGAAGGGACCTTCAAGACCATCCAGTTCCAACCCCCTGCCATGGGCAGGAAGACCCCCC
>NW_009697896.1:0-519 GCF_000703405.1 Apaloderma vittatum | reverse complement strand
CAATTTTACGGCTGTTTCCATTCAAAAAGGTCTTTGCAGGTGAGCAACCCGTGGCCTGCCATCCGCCAGCCCATTCCCCATTCCCCTCATGTTGCCCAATCTCTCTTATCCTATATATTATTATTATTTTGTGTACCTTAGAGATGTATCCCAGATGTCAGATTTCTGGAACTAATTTCCCTTGGGTGTGAAGCCTTGTGGAGAAGCCCGGGAAGGGCAGAGCCAGGCAAACCCACAGACTTGACCTGGGCGGTCCTTTCCTCTGCGGCACTCAAGAGGGGGTCCCAGTCAACCCTCTGCCTTGGGCACGTGGCACTGACCCTGCCCTGAGCTGCAGAAAACTGATTTCACCACAGGCACAAAGCCAATGGGAGAGCAGGATTATTCTCTGGTTCCTCCAGCCCCTGTTTTTCCTGTGCCACACACCTCTCTCAGGCTGCACCTTTCAGGGGTGCACCGTCGTTAAAACATCTTAATTTCTATTTTTCTGTTGTATTTTCTGGAAGGCTGTGCGGTCAG
>NW_009697895.1:0-373 GCF_000703405.1 Apaloderma vittatum | reverse complement strand
GTTGCAGGAAGCATTTGCTGGCAGCAGCAGCAGTTTGTTGTCAGGGCCATGGGCATATTATGGGGTCCCAGCCCATGGGGAGCGGCGCAGTGCACACCCTGACTCGTTTTGGAGCAGCTCCTGGCCCAGCCATGAGCCCCCTGCCCAGGCACTGCCAGCACCCAGAAGGGAAGCGCGGGAAAGCCCGGCCTTTGCAGCCACGGAAATGAATCTCATTGAGCGCGTTTCGCCGCAGCTGTTTTCAGCCAGGCCCTGCAAGCGATACGATTGTGCGAGATGAAGCGATGCCATTCAGGCGGCTGGGAAGCGCTCACAGAGGAGCTCTGCAGTGCGACCATTCATCGCAGCGAAACCACCGCCAGCGCCAAACGTG
>NW_009697894.1:0-2093 GCF_000703405.1 Apaloderma vittatum | reverse complement strand
GAAGGAATTCTATGTGTAGGAGTAATCAGTATGGAATCATGAACAGCATTTAGTAAAAGTAATTTCCTTCCTTCTTTGCTGCAAAGCGTTTCTGTCATCTCTCCATTTCTTTCTTTTGCTCATGTAATTCTCTGACATTTGTCACACTGTCAATTTTCTTGTAGGTAGATCAGTTACACTGAAAAATATATCACTCCAAAGATAACGTGTTGAACTCTTACCCAAACCATGGGCAGAGACGTCCTTCAATAGATCAGATTGCTCAAAGCCCCATCCAAATTGACATTGAAGATTTCCAGCTAGACAGCCTCCAAAACTCCTCTGGGCAACCTGTTCTCATAGACAAAACTGTTGCTCCTTCTCCTGTTAAAACAGGCCTTCTCATAATCAGTTTCTATATGACTGTGGGCCCTAGAGATGCATGCAGATGGGGTCTCACAAATGTGTGGTTGTAGGGGGAAAATATCTCCCTCGACCTGTAGACCATGCTACTTGGTAAGCAGCCAAGGATACCAGTGGTTTTCTGGGCAGCAAGTGCACACACATTGCCAGCACACATCCCATTTTTCACTCGCCTCTACACTCAAGTCCTTCTCCACAGGGCTGCTCTCAATCCCCAGTCTGTACTGAAACTGAGGATTGCCCCAACTCAGGTGCAGAATCTTGCATTTGACATCGTTTGACTTCATGGTGTTCACATTGATGCACATCTCTGGCCTGTCAAGATCCTTCTGGATGGTATTTCTTCCCTCGAGGTAACTGATTGCTCCACTCAGCTTAACATCTTCTGCAAACTTGCTGTGGTGCACTCAATTCCACTCTCTGTATCATAGATGAAGATGTGAAGATGTGTATTTTAAATACTATCTGTCCCAGTATGAACTCTTGTGGGACACAACATGTTATGAGTCTCCACACAGACACTGAGCTATCAACTATAATTCTTTGGACATGGCCAACCAGTCAGTTCCTCAGCCAACCGTCAAATCTATATCTCTCCGACAAAGATTTTTGAGGAGTTTGTGGAGGACACACCGAATAAGATCTCCCACTGTCGTCTTGTTTGTTCATGGAAAATCTGCTGGGATGTGTTGCCGCTATTCACTTTGAGCACTGCAGTAGACATAGAGGAGTTTGCTTTATTTGGCTACAGACAAGTGTGCCTTTGGGAGCCTCTTTCCAGCTGTAAATGTCAAAGCTGTGTATGGGAGCTGCTGTTGCACTCAGGCAATTGAGAGAGATGTGACTATCCACATGTGATGAAATACTTTAAGGTCAAGATGCAGCTCATGAGAGCGAGCAGGGCAAGAGTTAGAAACACATAGAAATGAATGGGTCAGTTGGAATAACATCTCTTAGGCCAAGCTTATTGAGGAGCATGAAGTCAGATTGCACGGTACAACTACAGGAACGTGGTTGTGTTAACTGTGACAGGTAAGGAAATGACCAACAGATCTTCTGTAGCCTCACACACAGGGCTCCCTTGTTCTCCCTCCAACCCTACACAGCTTGCATTTTTCATCCTGACCATCTTGGAATTGGCAAACATGTATCAGGAGAAGATAATGCACTACAATCACACAAGGAAGGTACATTTCTCTGCTCACCACTACTCTCAGAGGAAAAAAAGATTCTAAAGCACAGGAATAATAACTTACCACAGTAAAAGAGGTATATCATCCAAAAGAGAAAGGGTCATCAAACTAGAAATTTAGCAGGAATCTTCTCCCCTCCTTTATCACATGCACTGTTCCACAGGGATGCCACTTCTGCTAAGGTCATGTTTACATCTATTTACCCCAACAATAACAAAAAAAAAAATACCCTCATATCTGCCTTTCACACGAGTTGCAGCAAGAGGCACTAACACACAATGCATGGCAAAATGAAGCCATGCTGATAATTACAAGTAAACCAGTGTCCATAGGAAACCAACAGGAGAAAAACAAATCCATAAATCAGACAGCCAAGGCAAGGAAAAATTAGAGGAGAAAGCAGGTCAGAGAAACTCTCTGGGAAGTCTACTTGGTCTTCATTGCACATGTTGAAATTCACCTGCCAGAGCACAGAATCACAGAATCACAGAATCACAG
>NW_009697893.1:0-5100 GCF_000703405.1 Apaloderma vittatum | reverse complement strand
GAGCATTTTCATTTCTGAGCGGGAGGGGTCCCTGCCCGGGCTGGAACTGGGGGATCTTTGAGGTCCCTTCCAGTGCCAACCCCTCTGTGGCCCTGCAGTTCTGTCTGGAACAGGCTCACCCTGCTCCACACAGGATGCTGCACTGCGAGCGCTGTGACTTCTCACACAAAGCTTTATTCTTGAAGCTACAGCTCAAGCAGCAATTTTAAAATACTTTAGTGAAACAGCAGTTTCAAGGTCTGCTTTCACCTGCAACTCATTCCTGTCAAAGCTGCAGCAGCTCTCAAGTCAGTATCAGTGGCAGACTCAAGTCAGGTACACATGACAGTAAGTCTGACTCGACAGGCATCTTAACTTGTAACACAGGGTGACCATTGCCTTATATTGCTTATAATCTGCATTCTTTGTATTACAGATTTTATTTATACTTTTGTTATTATACTTACGTACACACACTGAGTTGCTCTATGTTGTGTTTCTGGTAATTTCTTAGAAATCAACTTCTTATCACCCGTAACCATTTCAGATTAGACCGTATTTCATGCAACATTTTATTGTAAAAATAATTTAAGATTTACAGTTGAGACCTCCATAGTGATAAGCACATTTTACAAGTGCGTTCCATCCTGAATAAAGCTGTACTCCAAGAACTAAGAAAAATCGGTCTAACTGTAGATTCACAAATTCATTGTTACCAGAACCACGAAGTAAATCTAACAAACGCAGGAAAAGCTGGAATGAAGCCACTGATGGGTACTTTTATTCATATGCATGCAGAAGAGTGTGGTCAGTTTTTAAACAGCACTCCAACAACTAAGCTCACTGCTAACCAGAAAATACTCTAACACTAGCTGAACAACTCTGCAAGACAGGAGTTTAATCATTTAATGGCCAGACACCACTATGCATGATCCTCTAGGACCTCCTGCTTCACTAGTGCACTCCATCTTCTTCAGAGCTCACTGTGCTCCTGCCTGCAGAGATTTCCTTTCGTTAGCCGCTTTTTGTTTTTGCTGCATGATCTCAGAGTCTCTGCGAAGGAAAAAAAAAAGATGGATTTTGGATCCTGGCTCACTGTTTTTTCCTAGGAGTCTCCTCCAGCTTGTTTTTCCCCTTTAGCAACCTCCATTTCAAGAAAGGGAAAAGTGTTAGTCATCAGCACATTGCTTCTATTAGGTAGGTAAGTTACTTAATTAGTAGACCTTACATTATTCTTGTAGTTTTAGAAATAAAGGACAGAATGAACAAACACCTTCAAGAAAGTATTACCCAATCTTTTCCTGCCTGTACCAGGTGAAAAGCTGCTCAAAAAAAAAAGCTGTACCAGTCTTACAAAAAATAATTCTGTTTATCAGCAGAGGCATTAAGAACTACATCCATTCGCGCCGCCACACTGTCCGTTGCCGCAAGCGCGCTGCCGGCCTGTAGCTGCAGCACGCGAATGGACCATGAATCAAAGCAACGTCCTTACACGCTGTTTCAGCTAAGACCTGGTATTCTTTCTGACCCACTTCCCCCTATTTTCCCCAAGCATTTCGCTTAACTTTAACTAGATCTTACCTCTGTTTTCTCTGAGAAGCCGATAAGCTGTCCTCTTTCCTTTTCCCTTTGTGTATCTCCTGAGTCTTCTTCAGGTTTTTTTGGCGGGCAAGTTCACGCTGGTTCCCACCTGTAAAACAATAGACAGTTAAACAGGTGTTACCAGTTTTTAGGTGCAGTTTGCCTGTGTAGACATCCTATTATAACAGACCATAAATTCAGGCTCCATCTGTGGAGCTAGTATGGCAGTATCTGCTGTAGTCACCAGTGTCTTCCACAACAGTCTCCCCCCGCAGTTCATGGTATGAAAGCCTGATAGTTCTCACATTTGCATTTCTACAGGTCATGTCCAAGAGCTCACCAAAATCCTCTCCCAAGACTGAATGAAGGCAGGCAATCCCTTCAAGAGCTCGGGCAAAACGCCAACAGTAACTCACCCGAAGAGCAGCCATCCATCCTCTCTACCTCAGATTCCAGCATCCACTGCAGTTTACAAATTAACTTTAGACTGAAAGAACAGCACTAAAATGAGGGCAGCCTGAGGGAGTTTATAAACTCTTTCAAAGACCCTCTAAGAAATAAAAAGGCAAATGGCTGTAATATTGGGAATCCAGAAATATCTACCTGCTTTCGGTCTGTAGTGCTGCCACAGAAAAGCATCGATTGATTCCATCCTAGAGTCAAACATCATGAACTTTTTAATACTTGCTCATATGTAGTAAAAGCAGTCAGGGGCACCACCTGCACTTGCAGGAAGAAGAACACTTCTGCACTTGTCACTGAGATGATGACCACTATAGCTAACACATACGGGAACTCTGGGTTTACTTTTTACTGGATGAAGTCCCCAAAACTACTTAACACAGGATTCTTAATGTATTTCTGGGTGCTTATACCCCAGCAGCTCAGCTGGCGCTATCAAACACTCAAGTTGCCCTAACTCTGGGAATCACAAAAGCAGAGAGGACCACATAGGTCACCAGCAGCTGCAAGCAGGTTTAATTAATTATTGCTCCAAGACAGGGGTCATACTGTGGTGCTCCTGACCCTGGCTTGAGACCAGGTGCCCCCCACAGCAGCTCGCTTACTCCCCCTTCTTAGATGGACATGAGGGAGAAAAATATAAGAAGTGGCTCAGCAGTCAAGTCAAGGACAGTTTAATAGAGCAAAAGCAAAGGCAAACAAAATTACTATTCTCTACTTCCTACAGCTGTCCAGCTGCTTCCTAGGAAAACACAGCACCATGAGAGCTGCTATGGGGAAAATTAACTCCATCTCAGCTAAACCCAATGCAGATGTAAGCAGAATGACGCTACAGCAGCTACAGAGCTTCAGTCTCAGATTTTGTTTACCTACTGTGGGAAAATAAAGCAAGGCTGGCAAGGAGGACTGTAAATATGCCAAAGTGAATGCAGCTGAGGTGCCAAAAAACACATGTATCGTACTAATGGTTTAGTGTTGTGTGCTAGACTAGTATAACATCTGTGTTGACATAAGACAGGCCTGTGACAGACTTGGAGGCCCCTACTGGAACATGCTTGAGACTCCTTCCTGTCTTGCTTTTCAAAAAGCTAAGAAAACCCCTGCTCCATCCTCCTCATCAGCAATCAGTAAGATCCTGTCTCCAAAGTCTGTGTTGAAGAAGGGCCACTGTTTGTTCATACACTGAAGTAAAACCAGGTACCTATCTCTGGCCATGCTGTGCTGATTAGAACTGGATGACTCACAAGCAGATGATACATTCCAGGCTATAAATGGTTCTTAAGTTCTGTGGTGCTCAGGAGGCATGTATGTCGTAAGAAGTTAGCAGCAATGGAAAAGCTCTCTTCCGTGGTGCTTACGGAAATGAAGTACCTTCTTTTATCATGAAGAAAAAGAGACAGGGAAAGAAACCAAACCACACTGCCATAGTGAGAAGTCATAAAACAGTGATCCTCCACCCTTAACTTTATGTGTTTGCTTCCTTTGCAGACTAATGTTGTGGAGATGTCTGCAGAATTACTCCATGCACACAGTAAGACAGTAAACGTAAGAACCACACTGAATGGCATCACTGAAGAGCCTGGCTGGCACTTCAGCACAGGAAAGCAGAGCAGTGCAGCAGGCACACAAGGTAAAACAGCTTTCCTGCTCCCAAGTAAACACCGCAACGACTGTCTGGCCCCAGACATCTGGGATGCTGAACGAGTATCCCTAGCTCCAAGGGAGACAGTGCTGTTTTCTATATTCTATAACATCAACCTTATTTTTTCCTGAAGTATGGTCTGGTCCTGACAGAAAACAATTCCGTTTCCTTTAACGTGAAATTCAAGCATGAACTGGTACATAAAGGCCAGTATACGCTTCCTGCTTATACCTGTGTTTAAGCATCCCCATTGTTCCATGCCTCTGCGAGACACATGCCTTAGCTCAAACTGACTCTGCGCTTCCAACTCCAGATCCAGCTACTCTTGAACAGGAAGATAAGTGGAAGACCTTTGAATGGCACCATGGATTGGTTACACAGGTCATCATCCCTGAAGTTCTTTCTGAGCAGTTAAGGATCTAATCACGTGTCAGAACTTAAAGCAGAAGAAAAGTGCCTGCCACTGTGTCTCAAAAATAGAAAGCAAAAGTAAACAGAGCAGTGTGACGCATGAACAAGCAACAGCAAGGAACAGTTGAAGACAAGCCACAGAAAAAACCCTCCAACTCATCTAGTCATCACCATCTTTGTAAATTCATTCATTTATTAAATTAATAAATTTATTAATTTTTCAGGTACCCTGAGATTTGGCAGAATTTTCCAACTCAGAGGCCCAGTACATAGTTGTTAATAAGAAATTAATTCTTATTCTATCTTATCTGATGTCAGTGTGAAATCACAGGGTGTCTGTCAGCCCTGGTGTGACAGACAACAAAGCGCTGAACTCTAGACACACGTACTAAAGCTAAGACTTGACTGAATGGTAGCACAACTTCTACACCTCTGTTATTTCACATATTAAACTATCTCATCCTAAAATGAAATGTTTTAATTCTGCTGTGCTCAGGTGCGGGACGCTGTCCCTCTTTTTAACCTTAAGCTATGTTTACTTTAGCATCACGGAGAACAAGAGGGGAAAAAAAATCAACAAAAGCTATAAACCTGTCTCTTCCTCACATTCAAGGTCTGATCTGTACACAAACTGCTACGATCCAAGTCCCCACTCGCACTTGCAGCAGCACAGCGGCTTCGAAGCTGTGAGGTGTGAATGCCAAAGCATCCACTCAGCGAGACACAGCCCAAGCCATCCCCTAAGCGAGACACAGGCAGCGTCTGGCATTGTCGAGCACACGAGGCAGAACCCAAACGCACAACCCCACTGGTGAGGTGACCCGAGAGCTCCAGCTTGGGGTCACAGTTCTCGTCATTTTAGGGCAGAAACAGACGTTACCTTTGAGAAAGGTGATGATGAGCAACTCCTACTGCCGCCTCAACGACAGCCTGAACAGCGGCCACCTGAGCAACACAGCACTGAGCGCTCGGCAGCGACATAAAACTCCTTTATTCCCAGAGTGGGCAGTCGCCAGGCCCGGATC
>NW_009697892.1:0-2645 GCF_000703405.1 Apaloderma vittatum | reverse complement strand
TGGCTGACTCGTCTCGCCAACTACTCGCGCTTCTTGCCGCCCCGCCACTCCGAGCGCACCATGCAGAGCTTCTTCCACCGCCTGGGCCACCAGATCGAGGACATGCTGGTGGAGTGCCGCTTCCAGGGAGAGCGCTGTGGCCCTCAGCACTTCGCCCCTGTGAGTCCCTGCCTGGCAGGGGAAGGACAGCGATGTTTCACTCCTCACCAGCAAAGGTGGAGGGGTGGCAGTGGTGGGGAGGCTTAGATGAGCCTTTCCAATGGCCATGCAAGACTGTTCCAGCATCTCCATGTGGTTGGAAAGGGGTTCCTGGACTGCATCCTTCTTGCAGAACACCCTAATACATCCCTGCCTGCTCCCTCACCCTCCCTTCTCCATTCCCAGGTCTACACACGCTACGGTAAGTGCTACACCTTCAATGGGGACCGGAGGAATCCACGGGTGACCCGCCAAGGTGGAATGGGCAACGGGCTGGAGATCATGCTGGACATCCAGCAGGAAGAGTACCTGCCCATCTGGAGAGAGACCAGTGAGTGGGGCCGTGGTGCGAGTAGGGCATGGGCAAGGGGTGCTGGGAGGAAGGGCTGCTGCACAAGCAAGGCACCCCAGGGTGCAGGGGCTGCGGGGCACCAGAATGGTGCTAGGGCCCAGGGTGCAGGTCCTGGGTGGGCATGGGGGTGAAGCTGAGGGCTGTCCCTGTGGGTAGGCGTGCAGCCCTCCTGTCATTCTCCTGCAGACGAAACATCATTTGAAGCTGGCATCCGAGTCCAAATCCACAGCCAGGATGAGCCACCCTACATCCATCAGTTGGGCTTCGGTGTCTCGCCCGGCTTCCAGACCTTTGTGTCCTGCCAGGAGCAGCGGGGAAGGCAGGGGGCCCCTTTTCCTCTCGCCCCGGCAGCTCACCTACCTGCCACAGCCGTGGGGGAACTGCCGGGCCAGTGTGCAGGGGGAGCAGACGCTGCCTGGCTATGACACCTACAGCATCGCTGCCTGCCGCCTGCAGTGCGAGAAGGAGGCCGTGGTGCGGAGCTGCCACTGCCGCATGGTCCACATGCCAGGTGGGGTCTGCGTGGTGGCGTACGGGCACCCCGCTGCCCTCATGGTCCTGCCTGGTATGCCCTAGCACCCTACAGCCTGCAATAAGGACCACCTTGCCTCCCCTTGACCCCTCTGTAGCTAGGGGTACCCCTCTGCATTCAAGCAGCACCCCTGCCCCATCTCTCTGCACCCAAGGGTGTCCCCTGCCCCATCCCTTTGCACCCAAGTGTCCTCCCCTGCCCCATCCACTCCACACCCAAGGGCCAGCCCTGTCCCACTGCCTTTAGGGGATTGAATCAATGGTGGGAGGCAGACTCCCATCACCTCTGACCAGCTCCTTCTCTGCAGGCAACGAGTCCATCTGCTCCCCCAACGTGTACATCGAGTGTGCTGACCACACACTGGGTAGGTGTGGTGGTGGGTGGGGGACTAGGGGCCAGCCTGATGCCCCCAGGGAGGGAGCTGAGGGGGTGCAGCCACCCCAATGGGTGCATGCCCCTAGACGCGGTGGTGGAGGACAGCCAGGAGCACTGCAGCTGCCCCACACCGTGCAACCTGACGCGCTACGGCAAGGAGATCTCCATGGTGCGCATCCCCAACAAGGGCTCGGCACGCTACCTCGCCCGCAAGTACAACAAGAACGAGACCTACATTCGGTGAGTTTTGTGCCGGCACTGGGGTGAGGACCTGGGGAACCCCCAACCCACTCCTGGTAGTGTATGGGGAGTGAGTCCTGGCACACATGGTCCCTGCAGCATCTTCTACCCAGGTGTGACTGCCATTAGAGCACCTCCCCAAGACATCTGTGTCCTCCCAGTCCTCCTGACAGCACCTCCCTGGCCTGGGACACATCCCTTCTGTGTCCCTGCAGCACCAGCTTGAGAAACCCATGAGGGTCCTGGGAACACCTGGGAGCTTGCGGGCTGGGTGGCTGGGAAAGTTCTGGGTACAGTGGGGGTGGGAAGGTTTGTGACCAGATCTCCTTGCCGAGCACTGTGGTGTCACCACAGGGAGAACTTCCTGGTGCTGGACATCTTCTTCGAGGCGCTCAACTACGAGGCCATTGAGCAGAAGAAAGCCTACGACCTTGCTGGACTTCTCGGTGACTCCCTCCACTCTCCCCTGGGACCCTCAGGCGTGGAGCTCCGGGTTGCGGGGGGGACCACACAGGGCAGGAGCCAGCTGGAGCCAGCTGCAGACTGACTGAGGGGTGGCATGCTGCTGGCTGTCCCCTGTCCCACATGTCCCCTGCTCCCTCCATCCTGCCCCATGACCACACTGTCCCTCTCCGTTCAGCAGCCCTGGCACTGCCCGCAGCCCCTCTGGCCCACCCCAGGTTCCCAGCAGGCTGCACAGCATCTCCCAGTAACCCTCTCCTTCTCCTCCCCAGGGGACATCGGTGGGCAGATGGGCCTGTTCATTGGTGCCAGCATCCTCACCATCCTGGAGATCCTGGACTATGTCTATGAGGTGCGCTGAGCCTTTGGGGCTGTGTCTCAGCGGTGGGACAAGGCGAGGTGCAGAGAGGGGGCCAGGCTCCCTGGGGAGGGGGTGGCATGTGGGGCTACTCCAGAGGGCTATTACAGCCCACAAATTGGAGAACA
>NW_009697891.1:0-847 GCF_000703405.1 Apaloderma vittatum | reverse complement strand
CACCAACTGCTTGAGAAGCAGTGATTCTTCTCATCAGGATCAGGGCTTCTGGATTAAATGACATGTGGAGGGACATCTGGCTGAGCTGTGGTGCTACAACAGAAGGATACAGGCTCTGCCAGAGGGAGTGGCAGGGAGGATGAGGATGGGGGGCTGTTTTCTGTGTGAAGGAGCAGCTGGGATGTATGGAGCAACTCTAGATGGGCAACAGGTTGGATTATCTTTTGTGAATGAGGATTAGAGGAGAAGTCAGTAAGAATGACACTGTCTTGGCAGTTCTGAATGACTTGATCAGGGAGAGGAGACAGAAAAATCTTGTGTCAGCACCCAAAGAAGTCTCCAGGTCAAGGAGCAGGTTCGTCTGAGGACTGGAAGTGCCCTGGCGTTGACTGGCCAGGCAAAGCAACAGGGTGCAACAGCCTGGAGGATTTTGGGATGACTCTTTTGCAGGGCTTCCAGGTGGGCCAAGAAGGATAATTTTCACCTGGCCCTGACCAACAAGGAAGACCCGGTCAGGTTCAGGATGACATCAACCTTGGCTGTTGTGACCAGGAAACTGTGGGTTCTCAGATGCCAAAGAGCAGTGAGGAAGGTCAGCAGCAGAGCTCAGACCTGGGGCTCCAGAGGAGTAGGCTTGGACATTCTCAGGAGAGTCACCTGGGTGATTTCATGGGAAGCAGCTCCGAAGGGTGAAAAGACTTGGGAAATCTGACCGGCCTTGCAGGATAGCCTCCTCCAAGCACAAGAATGATCCCTCTGCATAAGCATGGAAAGAAGCTTTTATCGTAGAAGGCTGCTTGTCTAAATGGACAGAGCTCTACAGCAAAAAAGGCAGCACACAGGAGGT
>NW_009697890.1:1147-1426 GCF_000703405.1 Apaloderma vittatum | reverse complement strand
TCCTCCTCCTCCCTCCACACCTCAGCCAGGAGAGCGGGGCTGCAACCTCGCCGCTTGGTGGGATTTTCTTCTCGCGCACCAAGTCTGTTTGCGAGCCCTCAGCTCTCAGCCCCTGGGGGTGAGCGAAATGATAAAAAAAAAAAGAGAAGAAAGCCCAGCCAGGCCCTCACACACCCACAGAACTCCAAACGCTCCAGCTCAGCGCCGGGGATCGATTTCCCCAGCTATTCCACCCGGCTGCGGGGCTCCGGGGAGCTCTAAAAACAGGAAGCCGGCGGA
>NW_009697890.1:657-937 GCF_000703405.1 Apaloderma vittatum | reverse complement strand
GCCCCCGCCCGCCGATGCTCTCGTGGCCGGTCTCTCCGCGGCACCGGGGACGGGACGGGATGGTTAAACCCGTCCCAGACAGCAGCTCTCTGGCTTTGCAGCGGGGATAAAAACATCCCGAGGCTGACCAGGCTGCTCCTCTCTGGCTCTCCCTGCAGCCACCGAAGCCACAGCGGCCGCGATTCCTCCGGCTTCGACAGCCGAGGTGGGAAAGCACGAGGGGTCTGGCCCCCTTCCCCACGCCCGGCCACCGCGACGGCAAAGATACCCGACGGAGGGC
>NW_009697890.1:0-202 GCF_000703405.1 Apaloderma vittatum | reverse complement strand
CGGGAAGAGGAGGGGAGGTGGAGGGGGGAGGTTGGATGAGGGTGGGAGAGGCTGGGATGAGGCTGGGACGAGGCTGGGAGAAGCAGAGATGAGGCTGGGAGAGGCTGGGATGTCGCTGCTGAGCCAGGGAGGCGGCCGGCGTGACAGCCCCTCTCTCCAGGACATTTAACGCGTTTGTCACACCAGTGCCCTGGAGAAGGGA
>NW_009697889.1:647-2126 GCF_000703405.1 Apaloderma vittatum | reverse complement strand
GGGTCGCAGCCAGCCTCGCCCTGTGGATTCTGGAGGAGGACAGGACTTAGTAGAGAGATGTCGCTCGTCTCTGAGAAGTCTCCAGCCTGGAGAAGTGGCGTGGGGAGCACCCAGCCACCAACCAGGTGATGCCACCCCCTCGCCACCTCGTGCTTTGCAGCGAGAGAAGAATGTCCCGCTCCGCAGTTCCCTTCTCTCGCTGCAAACCCCAACGGCACCAAAAGGACGAGCACAGATTCTGTTTGTACAGGCACAGCACCAAGGCTGAGGAAGTGCTGCTCGTTAGAAACAGCAGAGCCTCGTAAGAAACGGTGTCGAGCTCCCCGAACAGGCTGGTGTCCTACCAGGGGATGCAAAGAGGAGAGGAGACATCCCTCGCCAGGCTCCCCTGTGCCCCCAGTGCAGCTCTGGGTTGTGGGGAGCATCCCCTTGTTTCCGGTTTGGGGAAGAACCACCCCAGTCCTGATGCCGCCGTAGCACAGCTCCCCGGCCCTGAGCAGCACCCATCCTGTGCCAGCCTGGTTCTCCTTCCAGGATATTTTCCAAGAGCTGCAGGAGGAGGAGAGGGAGGGGAAAAAGGCTCCCGCCCAGGCAAGAAGATAGCCCGGGGGAGCCAGCCAGGAGACAGGACACGCTGCCAGCAAGGCTGCTGGGCGAAAGCAGGAATTGGAAACCAGCTGCAGCCATGGCGATACCGAGATGGGATGGGGATGGAAGTGAACACAGGGGCCTGTGCAGGTAAAAACTCACAGTGCTGGATCAAAAAGACAGCAGCGGGGACTGCTGGAGACTTGCGATGCCATAGCTCCTGCACCCCAGCCTCTCTGCACGCAGCGTGATGGACACAGAGCTGGGCTCCCCAGCTCCCACTTCTGTGATGGACCCCTGGTCCTTCGTGCCTCCCAGAGCCCTCCCAGCCCAGCTGCATCCTCCTCCGAGCACAAAACACTCCTCTGCTCTTGCCGGCACATCGCTGGCGCCGGGCTATCGCCACTCTCAAGGCAGAGCGCCAAGCGATCTGGAGGGGAACAGTTAGCAGGCTGACAGCCGGCCGAGCTGCAGGTGTTGGGCTGACAGCAGCACCTCCTCGCCGCTCGGGGAGGCGGCCGGGGCAGAGCCAAAGCCTCTCTGGTTTCCAGAAACAAGATCTCCAGGGAGGCTGCCTGGCCCCCGTACCAACTGGCAGACCTGGCAAACACCGCGGCGGGGATGGTCCCGGTGGCGAGGTGCCGCTCCTAAGCACTGTGACCCTGCCCGCTGCAGCAGCGTCACCTCCTACATGACTTTTTTTGGTCAGCCTGGGCCCCAGCCCTGCACCCCAACGCTGCCCCGACATTGCAGCTCCTCTAAGCGAGGAGATGGGTTCAAGGAGCACATTGCACCTCCTGATGCTGGCATCTAGGATGGGGGTTCACACGTCCTGTGAGGGCAGGAGGGAGGACCGGCCAGCTGGGGGGCTCTGCCCACGCGCTGGATTGT
>NW_009697889.1:0-508 GCF_000703405.1 Apaloderma vittatum | reverse complement strand
CTCCATCACCTGACCCACTGCCTCCTCCTTTGGCACGCTCTGGGGATGGGATGATGCAGCCCTGAGCCACCTCAGGGTGGCCTGAAATCAAGGAGTGATGGGCTTCTGCCATCGCAGGTTGCCGTGAGGGTCTCTTGGGCTTTGCAAAAGCAGGGCCAAGGGTTGCTCCTTGCTCCTCTCGCTGGCCACCCTATAGAGGTCTGAGCCCCGGACAGCGCGCACCCGAGCTAAGGCAGCAGAGCCGGGGGCTGTGGAAACCTCAGGGGTCCTTCCCGCCCCCTTCCCCTGCTCCCTCCCGGCCACGTCCGCATGAGGAACCCGCAGGCCTTGTGCGTTCCCTGCGCCCCACGTGTGGCCGGGACCCCAGGAGCTCCCAGGGGCTGCAGAACATTCCCAAAGCAACCCCAGCGTTTCGGGGAGCACCCGAGCTGTCCGCAGCTCGAGCTTGGATTTACACCAGGTGGCCCTTTGGGGAGCATCTGAGCTTTGTGCAACCGGAGCTTGGATT
>NW_009697888.1:3854-4107 GCF_000703405.1 Apaloderma vittatum | reverse complement strand
CAAGCTGGTTATTAATACCCCGCCTGGCCTTTGCGAAGAATCCTGGGCATTTTGAACCAGGGATGCTTCGTTAAAACCCCTCCCTCGCTGACATTTCAGAACAATAACAACATGAAAGACAATAAGCTGCCAGCGGGACGCGTACCTCTCCACGCGCCTGGCCTCGGCTGCCAGCCGTCACCTGGCCGGTGCCAACCCTTGGGCACGATCTGAGACCGTCTTCTGCCTCCCAACCACCTGGAGCCCTCCAGTT
>NW_009697888.1:3268-3778 GCF_000703405.1 Apaloderma vittatum | reverse complement strand
GATCACACCTAACCCAGGGGGTCCACAGGACAAGGAGGGCCCCAGGGCTTCTGCTCTGCCACTGGTGCCATTCAGCAGCAGAAGCCCCTGGAATACATCTACACACACATGTAACTCTAAGCACACAGACGGTGACAAATTCCTGTCCCAAGGCCAGCAATGTGTGGCACCTGGATAAATATAACTCGGAGCTCATTGGCAAAGCATGGCTTTGGGACAGGTTGCAGCCTTTAACGCCTCTCCAGACCCCACCTGCCCCCCAAAACACACACCGGTGTATCCTCCACCTTCTGCAAACGGGGTCTCAGCCGCTTCCCAAGAGCAGGATTCACCTGGAGCCTGTCTCCCCTTGGCAGACACCTCACAGTGCACATACGCACGCCGTGGCCACATCCCCTGGAACCAGGGCAGACCCCAGTTGCTGGCTCCAGCTCCAACTTCTTCCACACCTGAAGTTCAAAACCGAAATAAAACCCAGGCAGCATTTTCCCCATGGGGCCACGCTGTTGG
>NW_009697888.1:2658-3012 GCF_000703405.1 Apaloderma vittatum | reverse complement strand
GGATGGGCACGGTGCACGGTGCAGCACATGCTGCCACCAGCCCTGCCAAGATGTGCTGAGCCTGGTGTTGCCTGGCTTCCCCGGACAGGAGCCCCTGCGAGCCTGGCCTGTGAAGACATCGCCCCGAAGGCTGCTGGGCCATGAGCAGGGGTCCCAGGGGGACAGGATGTGCATGATGGAGACGAAGGCAGGCACAGTAAACTGGCTGCCTGGCATCTTCCCTGCGGTGGCTGAATTTGGGCACGCCAAGGTCAGCTACTCTCCAGAGCCAAGGCTCTCGCTGCTAAAGCAAAAGCTCTCCAACATCTTGCCGGTCTGCAGGGCTCGGCAAACTACGCTACCAGACACGGGTCA
>NW_009697888.1:0-2620 GCF_000703405.1 Apaloderma vittatum | reverse complement strand
GAGGGAGGGGTGGCTGTCCTTGCCCCCTCCCCGGGCAGACCTGCCCCGCAGGGCAGCGCAGCCGCGGGACGGCTCTCCGGTCCCACACCCACACCTCTCTCATGCTCACACGTGCTCCCACACGCGGCCCCTCTCCCAGTCAATGCCTCCTTGTTGCTCCAGCCCACTCGGCCGGCAAGAATGCGCTCCCTGGCCCCGCCGCCCCAGGATGCCCTTTATGCCCTGGCTCCTTCTCCTCCTCCAGCATTGCTGCTGCAAAGTGACACCCGATCGACGGGAACAAATGGTGCCATGCCACAGATGCCACCCTGGCACCCCTGCCTGGACAGCTCTTGCTCGTCTGCCTGACCTCACGGTGGGAAAGGGGGGGCTGCCTGGTTTCTCCCACCCCAGTTCATCCTTCCTCCAGCCTCTTGGTGCCACAAAACACTCCCCTGCCCCCCTGCAATTCCCTTGGCTTGCCCCTGTGAGAAGATAGCCCCCAGCCCCTTTCAGGGCTCAGACCATAGGGTGAGTCATTGCCCACCCTGTTCAGCAGAGCAGTAGGTTCCACAGTGCCCACAGAGGGTCCAGCTGGGCAGAGATGTCCCCTTGCTGCCTGGAGAGGGATGGGGCACGGGCTGGCCAGGCTGCCAGCTCTGCTCCAGGAGAGGCTGGGCAAGGAGAGCTGGCACAGGCCAGTCGATGTGGGCGAGCAGGTTGGCACATATCTCCTCTCCCCACCCCAGAGCCAGGCGGGGCCCTGCTTGTATCACACGCCAGTACGCACCCAGGAGGGTGCTGCTCTCCCCCCCGCAGTGCTGACTCCCTCCCACGCCGCCGGCTCCCCCCAGCCCCCTTGCCCCGGGAGAGGTGACATGAGGTCAGCGGGCGGGTGCTGCCCACGCTTGGCTGGGCTCACGTCTGCGTCTTGGATGAGCGATCTTGGGGTAACGTTGTCATTGTGGAGGGATGGCAGAGACCTTTCTGCCCAGCATGCTGGCAGTGGCATCGAGGAGATGTGTCACCCAGCCGGCTTGGGGGTAGCTGGCCTCCCTGTACCTGGTGTTTCCATGTGAGCTTGGCCCCTTGGCACTGCCGAGGTCATCCTGGAAAGCAGTTCATGACACCCCATGCAAGAGCATGGAGGGGAGAAGGGTTTTCTGAGCAGGATCCCACACAGTCCCAGAGCAGGAGGGTTTCCTGAAGGAGCGTTGTCCCTGTAGGCAATCGGTCCAGGGCGTCCCTGCCTCATGCATCCCTCACAGCATCCCTGCAGCAAGCAGAGAGCCTGGCAGGGACCAACCAGCCATGGGGAAACACTCAGAGAGGGGCTGGAAATGCTGAACATAGGTTGTCCAAGACTCCCAGCACTGATCTGACCCTGACTTGCAGAGCACAGGGCTTGTTCCAGTGTGGGCTTAACTGTCTCCAGCAGCCCCAGAGACAGACTCAGGCTCCGGATGCAGTTGTTTGGTCCTCCTGTGCCACACACGAGGGTGTGCATCCACGCTTCCAGCCCCTCCTCCTGTGCCAGCATATGAGCACATCAGCAAAACAAGGGGCACAAAGCTGCTCGGGTTCCCTGGTGCCACCAGCAAGAGTGCCCTTATCAGACCTGTTATCGGGGTGTACCTCTGGCACCCACAATCCCTTGATTTATGTGCTATCACCTCTTGGGTATCTTGGCTCATTCCCCAGAAGGAGAAAGTTCAGGCTGGAGCAAAACAACAGCAAACAGCAAAACACCTGCCCCCCGGCCCCAGAGCCGTGCCCTCCAGCTCCCCACACCAAGCACCCAGGGTCGAGGGGGATCACACCCAAGCAGTCTCCAGATCAGGGTGCCCAGGAGCAGGATGTGACGGAGGGACACCGCAGCGAAGGCACTGCCTGTCATAGGAGGGAATGTCCAGAGCCTCTTGGGACACAGCACACACCAGGGCACAGAGGACAGGCTTGGGCACTGCAGCACCGACAGAGGAGCACAGACAGGGAGAAGCCCCTTTCCCCTGGGACCTCCACTTGCTCCCTACCTCAGCAGAACAGACTGATGCTTGCCAGGAGGACAGTGGGTCCTGCTCCAGCATGGACGAATTTGAGAGCAGCAAGCTCTGCCCACATCGCCCGCCTCTCGCTCATGGGCACTGTCACCACCTCCCCAGGCAAGCAGCCTGGATGCTTGGCTCCAGCACCCAGCTGGGGACAGCGTCTCACTTCCCCTCTCCGCCCATGATGCCAACTGGCTGGAAATCTCTCGCTCCTGTTTCCCTCCTGGCTGGGTGGGTTTGCTGCTCGCCGTGCAGCTGGGAGTGCGAGCCGGGTGCTGGGTGCCTTGGCCGGTGTCCCAGCTCCTCCTTTCCACCTGAGCGGCAGCTCAGCGTTATGTAAGTGCAGGAAGAACGTCTCCACCGAGGACGGCTCTGAAGGAGCAGCCTGCTCAGCGTGAGATGCTGGCTGGGGCGAGGAGGGTTGGGCGCAGCGGCCGGGTGGCTCACGCGTGGGTAGCCACGTGTGAGCCCACCTGCCTCCCCATGCCGGGCAAGGGGAGCCAAGGGTGGCTCATGCATAGCCCGGGAGCACGCCCACAGGTGCATGTGTGTGCAGGGAGGGGAGGGGACGATGAGGTGCCTGCAAACTTGTG
>NW_009697887.1:483-802 GCF_000703405.1 Apaloderma vittatum | reverse complement strand
CGAGGGAGGTCATCATCCCCCTCTGCTCTGCCCTGCTGAGGACACATCTGGAGTGCTGTGTCCAGTTCGGGGCTCCCCAGCTCAAGAATGATGGGGAACTGCTGGAGGACGTAGAGAAAAGGGCCACCAAGAGGATCAGGGGACTAGAACATCTCTCTTAGGAGGAAAGGCTGAGGGAATTGGGGCTTTTTAGTCTGGAGAAGACTGAGGGGGCACCTTACCAATGCTTATTAATCCTTTGAGGGCGGGTGTCGGGAGGATGGGGCCAGTCTGTTTCAGTGGTGCCCAGTGACAGGGCAAGAGGGAACAGGCACAAACT
>NW_009697887.1:0-209 GCF_000703405.1 Apaloderma vittatum | reverse complement strand
CACATGAACGCTGTGATCTGAGCGCGAGACTGGGGGCTTGCATGGAGGGGCACAGTGGAGAGGGAAAGGACCAGGAAAAGGGGAGAACGTAGCACCCAGAGATTGCATCAACAGAACAGGAATTTATTTCCTTTTTCATTGAATAAAATTGTTTCGGAGCCCTGCTAGTGCTGCCGGCAGCGAGGTCTCTTGCAGGGCTGGGGAGAGTC
>NW_009697886.1:33959-38337 GCF_000703405.1 Apaloderma vittatum | reverse complement strand
AAAAAAAGGGGAAAAAAGGGGAAAAAAAGGGAAAAAGGTCCCTCGCTGCACCCACTGCACGAGGAGGAGGGATGCTCAGGTGGGAGATCCCAGCACGAGGAACCACCTGCTCCCCATCACCCAACGCTCCTGCCCAGAAATCATTGGGAATTCTCCCTGGTGAGGCTCGGGACCCCACAGTGACCAATGCCACCACCCGGCGAAGGACCAGCACCCGAGGGACAAGAGGGGACGTGGCATCAGCCAAACGCTTGGTGGCAAGAGCGGGGCCAAGGCGCTGCTGCCCCTGGGGTGACAGCGCTCGCCCGACGCCGGAAGGCAGGAGGAATGCCCAAAACCTCACTGCTCCCTGCATCTGCGGTGTTTAAAGATTAATTTCTTGGGCGAGAGCAACAGCACGTCGTTAAATGTAATTACATGCACCAGGTCCTCTTAAGGAAACGAATTCACGCTAACTCGCAAAAGCTCTTTAAAAGAGTTCCCAGTAGATAAAGTGCATCACCGGATCCTTTTATGTTGAAATTTTACACATTGGAGTTAATTTAATCACTTCATTTCAGAGGCCTGAGCTATGCTCGGATCTCTGCTCCTTGGCAGGGAACAGCCTCTGATCTGAGCGAGATCAGATGCAGAGAATCTCTAGAAGACGACCAAAAAAAAATCATTTAAAAAATAGCTCATTAACTGTTTAAACCCAGGATTTTTTTATCGGGAGCCATTTTATCAGGGCTCGGAGGATAATCTCACAGCGACGGGGGCAGCCAGGAGGATGGAGCTCACGCTGATGCTCCTCTCCTGCCTGTTTTTTCTAATTATTTTTTTTTAATAAGAGCTGAATGGAGCAGAAACTAAGGCTGGCACAGTCTGCAGGAGCGGCTATCGATACAAACACCCTCGGCACCCCAGAGAGCAGAACAAAATGCTGGTTATTGCCACTTTCTCTCTTGCCCCAACATCTCCTCACAGCGCATTCAAGGTGCTGGAGTCCAGCGAGACGAGCTGCTCGATCCTGGCTCTCCATTATTTCTCTTATTCTTTCACCTCAGCTTCCCCGTTATTTAAAGTCACCTGCTCCTCTTTCATGCAGAAGGGTGGCTTCAGCTGGAGGAATTCTCTCAGCAGATTAATTAAATTTATTTGAAAATTAAAAAAAAAAAAAAGCAATGAATAAACGCATTAGAGCCCAGTGGTTTAATTAGAGATGGAACAATGTAACGGAGCCCGTAACGACGGCCGAGCCGCCCTTGTCCAAACACAACCCTTCTCCAAGCAGCATCTTTCCCAAATTATTGCCTTTCCCTTGCAGATGAGGCTTCCTGGTAAGGGAATAGTTGGGAGAAATTAAAAAGCAACAACTTTCGCAGAGGGTGACGTTTCCCTAGCGCAAACCAGCTCCTTGCAAGCCGCTTCCTAGAGGAAGTTTCCCCCCCGAGCTGTCGGTTCTGTACTCTAGAATAAACCCACATCTGGAGGGACACATCTGGCGTTCCTGTCCTCACCCCCTGCGAGGTAAAGGCACCGACCCCTCTGGATCTGCCGCCGTCGCAGCCGGGCAGATCTAACACACGCTTGGGAAAAGGAGCTAATTCTCAGAGCCTGAAAAATAAAATGAGTAAATGATCGATTTCTGAGGAAAATAAATAAAGTGCTCTTTTGCTCTCAGCAGCTCAAGCCCTCGGACTTTACAAAAATCAATCCCAGCTCTCCCCGAAGGGACGAGGGGATTGGATTTTTGCCCGCTCTCCCGGCAGAGCCGACCCGTCAGGCTGCCTGCAGGAGCACAATCCATCATCGCCCGCTCTCCCGCGCCGCCCAGCGCGTTTCCGAGCGCGATACCCTGACGGTATCGTGCACCCACAAGCTACTCCCCTCTCTTCCTTGATCCACAGAAATTCATTCCAGAAAAAAAACCAGTATTTTTTTTTTCAAACGGATGGAGGGATGGGAAAAGACCCGTCCACTGCAGCCGGGCAATGCCCGCGGGGAAGAAAATGGATTAGAGCCAAGCCCTGCTAGAGGAGCAGCAGATGCCTTCCCACATTAACACGAGGAGCCCAGCCTTTTTCCTCTGTGTGACAGCACTATCTAGGCGGCTATTAAATTTTTAATTTTTTTCTATTTTAGGTAGTCCTCAGCGTAAAACCAGGAAAGCAAAACCAGGGCTCAACCCGCAGCGTTACGCTGTGAAACGGAGGATTCGTCAACAGCCTCAGCTGCAAGACGACACTTCGCGCTTAGGGTCTGGGCTTTTTTCCTTCAATAAATTATGATTTATGGATCTGGGATGAACACTTCGGAAACAGACACTCCTATATCTAGCAGATTTTAAGTAGAAACAGGCTGCACGGCTACAGCCTTCACTTCCAGCCCAGCCATTGAAGAGGTCAGGATGGCCCAGCTTGCCCAGAGGCAAGGACAGGCCAATTTTCCAGGGGTTTGACCACGTCTGCCCCGCACCCATCAGCATCCCCACCATCGGTCAGGCTTGGGCTCGCTGCAATCGGTGGGGACGGGGCAGAGGGGATGCTCTGGCAGGTCTCTGGTCCTCAACATTTAGAAGAACCCCAGGACCCCATCACCCAGGGGCTGTTCTCGGCTCAGCAGAGACTCAGAGCTGGCGGAGGGCTCTCAAAAATCAGTTTCAGAAGAAGGGATCTGAACCACCGTCAGTGTTTACAACGAGAAGGAGCTGGGTTCTTTTTTTCTCCCTTGAATCCAAAGCAAATCGATCTCTCTCAGCCCGGGGTGGGAAGGCGGGGATGACTCAGCCGGCGCTAAGCTCTCCTTCCTCCACCGCGGTGTGGGAATTCAGCTGGGAAGCACACACATCCACACGAAAAAAAATCACAACCCAACAACTCACTTCTTAAATTTTCCTCAGTGTTTTGGTAAAGGATTATTTTTAACAGCCTTTATCTGCCTCCTCATGGAAAAGCCCTCAGCGCTAAGCCTCCCAGACAACTCCCCCTTCCAGCTGAAGGTGTTTCTGATCTCTACAACACAGCGACGCGGTGCTGGGGCTGGTTCTGCTCTCCCCAAAAAGAGACCCAGAATCAAACCAGCAAAAAACCAACACAGCGCATAGAATGATGGATATTTCTCAGGGCTCGCTCACCCGGCAGCGATGCACCTTCCTGGGCACAGCCAACACCCCTGAGCCCAGCACGGCCACGGCTCTGAGCAGGCTGAGGTCTGCTCTGAGCTAATGAAATGTTAAGAGTCAGCCTCACCGCGCTCTGGGAAAGCTGCCAAGCTCTACCTGGAAAAGAATGTGCAACTTCAAAAACAAAAAAAATTTTAAAATAAAATGTTTTTCTACAAATTGCATCTTCCTGCGATGGGATACTAGGAGACAGTCCCCATTTACACAGAGAGAGAGACTGCTGGAGGAAAAAAAGGCCAACAAAGATTTTGCTGATGGTTTTTAAATCTGAGCATTGCTTGTGGATCCCAGAAAACTCCTGGCATCCACTTGCAGGGAAAGCACTTCACGACCACAGCCCCTCGTACAAAGAGGGGAGCCTCCCATTGCCAGTAAAGGAAATAAATAAGCACCGTTTTAATTATCCGTAATTGGGAATTCAGTGCCATTTCATAGCGGCTTTAAGGCGGTTCGCACCATCTGCTGCCACAGATACGTGTCGGGGCTTTGAACAGAATCCGTCGCAGCTCTGCCCCCTCGCTCCAGCTGCCCCCCGGGCCGGGGTTATCGCCGAGCAGCACGTGCCGCAGAGGGCAGCACCCCCTCGGCTCCCACCCAGGGCAAAACCGGGGACCAGGGCAAGAACTCTGTCACCTAGAGACACACAGAGAGCCGTGAATATGTTTGAGCTTTAGGACTTGCAGGTGACAGTTTGAAACGACCGCATCCTGCCCTGCTGCCATCGGTCCCCCCCAGCCCACGCGCTGGGGACATTCAGGGAAGCCCGTTCTTGTCACAGCTCCCTCGCAGGGAGGTGCCAGGTTTGGCTCCTGCTCCGGGTGCTGGGGCCGTTCCAGTCCCACCAACCCTCCTGCTTCCACAGCCTACAAGAAAACGGGGGAGAAAAAGCCCCATTTGTGCTCTCTGCTCACCCGCCGCAGCTGTTCTGCATCCAAACCCGGAGCAAGCAACTCCCCGCCAAGGGGAGGACAGCACCGCTTCCCCGGACCCTGCTCGAGCCAGGAACAGCCTCAGTCTGTGCCGAGCAACAAGCCAAGGAAAAAACAACCATGAGCCCAACAATAATCATAGACTCATAGAACAACTGAGCTTGGAAAAGCCCCTTGGGATCATCGAGTCCAACCATTGACCCTACACTACAAGTTCACCCCTAAACCACATCACCCAACACCACATCTAAGCGACACTTGAACACATCCAACAACTCAACCCCCT
>NW_009697886.1:26132-33865 GCF_000703405.1 Apaloderma vittatum | reverse complement strand
CCAACTATTCCCCCTGGTTCTGTCCCTAATTCCCTGTGAGAAGAGACCAGCACCAACCTCTCTACAATGTCCTTTCAAGTAATTGTAGAGCATGATGAGATCCCCCCTCAGCCTCCTCTTTGTCAAATAGTAATAAACAATCCTGCCAGCCAGCCTGAACGCTGTTTGCCCCCTATATAAGGATGAAATAAAGCCCTCATTTACACCACCGAGAGCGATGTTGTGTGCCGGGCAGGACGTCTGAGCAGCAAACCCATTACGTGGGCTCAGCTAGAAACTAAAAGTCTTTTCAGTCTGGCAATGCCTGTGCGAAAGGCAGGAAAATATTCTCTAATTGGGGTTATTTATCCGGCACCTTGTGCAGCCCGGGATCGCTGGTGCATGGACCTGCCCCAGCCCGGGCAAGGGTCTCCCCCACGTCCCTCTCCCCATGTCCCAGGCACATTTGTCAGCCAGGTCCCCTGGGCATCGGGGAATGGCTTTGGGATGCAGCAGCAGGCGGATGGGAGGCAGGGCAGCTGCTTCAGAGCTCTTCTCCCTTCCAAAGAAAGAGGCAGATGACAGGGCGGGGAGGATGCTCTGCACTTAGGGTTCCCTCGTCGGGAATGGCACCAGCAGGAGCTCCCTTCTCTTTTAGATGCTGTAAAAATTCAAATTAAATAGAGCCGCTGCAAAAGTGCCGGCACCGACAAAGCTTCAATCACAGCCTCTGCCTTACGAGGCAGCAGGGACTCGGCGTGAGGCAGGAGCGCAGCCCTCATTACCTCTGCCCCTCGCAGAGATTTTTTTTTTTTCCTTCCTTTTTTAAGCTTCACATATGTAAAAATGTCCCTGTAACCACCCGGCATCTCCTGCTCTGACCCTGGGCACCGTCTCTCAGCACCGTTTCCCCAGGGAGCAGTTTGAAGCCATGGCTGGCCCCATGCTGGGAGCACTGGAGCAGATCTCAGCACTTCTGGGGCAGGATCGGGGTGCGCCGGGGAGAAGAAACTCACCCTGAGTTGGCTCAGGAGGAGCCAGTTCCCACAGAGACACCGCTCACCGCACCGGGCATCACCCTTCCTGGAGGAAAAACTGCTGAAAAGCAACCCTGGGATTTTTTATGGTAAAAATTCACCATTTCTAAAGGCTGTAATAATCCCTTCCTGCATGAGCCACCCTCTGTGGCAGGAGCCACCCTCTCGCATCCCACTAAAGATAACACCAAAAACGTTGATATTGCTGAAGGTCACCCCGAAGGCACCGAGGACGCCGTGCCCGAGGGGACGGCTGCACCGCAGCAGCTCCCCATGCTCCGTAACGTGCCCAACAGTGGAGGCTTCTTCAACATATTATCCAAACCATTCCAATGACCAACAACTTCGAGTGGATATTAGGAAAAATTTCATTACCGAAGGAGTGGTGAAGCAGGAGAAGAGGCTGCCCGGGGAAGTGGTGGAGTCACCAGCCCTGGAGGTGTTCAAGAAACGAGCAGATGTGGCACTTCGGGACATGCTTTAGTGGTCATGGCAGCGTTGGGTTGATGGTTGGACTTGATCTTAAGAGGTTTTTTCCCAACCTTAAGGATTCTATGATGCTTGGCTTGTCTCTAAACATCTTTGCCCAAGGAGCAGCTCCATCCTGCAGCACCCACCCAGCACCACACTGCTTTAAAGAGCAGTTACAGCGTAAATCCACCAGCCCCCTTGGTTTAAAAGAGCAATTATAGTGTGAATGTGGCTTTGAACAATCAATATTCGTATCTGGGAAAGCTTCCTGGCAGCAGAGGGAGGAAAGAAAGCATTGATTTTTAGTGAAAAGGCATATTCCATCATCCTGTGCCATATACCACATGGAAAAGGATCTAAAAAAAAAAACCAAAAAACAGAGGCCTGGACATGAACAGCTGTCTCAGGACACAGTGAACTGAAATGAAAACGTGTTGAAATTGAAATCAGATGGGAAAGAAATCAGCACAAATCACATCAGAACCAGTGATTAAACCAGTGATTAGGGAAAACGAACCCACCGCCTTCAGAAGGAAAATGAGGTTCCTGACCCTCTGCTCCTGAGGAGGACGAGCTCTGTTCCCAGCAGCTTCCCCAGTCACTCAGCTGCGATTCAAACCGGAGCTGAACTGGTTTGCAAGAGCAAAACCCCCCAGGCACAGCTTCCTCCAGCAGCAGCAGCTCAGGAGACCTTGCCAAGAGCTCCGAGTCCCAACCCACCAGCTCCAAATCACAAAGAAAACCAAAGTCTTATTTTATCCATCTTTCCAGGGCACAGACCCAGCTCCACAAAGGCATCTGAGCACCCAGATGCTCTCCAGTCCCAGCCAGGGCTCAGGGTGCCAGCCACTTCTCGCCGTCCCTCAGCAGCTCAGGAACCATTTGTACAGACAGAAAGCCCCGAGCAACGCTTCATGCGACAAAAAGACAGTTGGTGGTGTTCCCTCGTGCCCCTCTTTGCACCCAGAGAACAGCTGGAGTTTTGCCGCAGAGGTTTGAGCTTGCTCAGAGCTGACTGGAAGCAGAAGCAGAGCCAGGAAGGTCCCAGCACATCCCAGGCAGAGGGTGACAATTAAAAATCCCAAAGCAGCACAGGCTTTTGCCAAAATAGCTCCCTTGATGGCTATATTGCAGAGGAGAGAAGAAGTCACCTGAAAGCAGGACCAGAACCGTGTAACAAATTACCATATATAAAGATATACATACACACACACACATATATATATATCTCCATAACGTGGTCAAACTGCTCTGCCGAGGCACTATCCTTAAAGTGGTTGTTTAGTTTGGATTTGGAGAATAGCCCTATTTTTTTCTGGATGCACTTTATTCCACGGTACATGCCCCGGCATCGCTCCCCGGCTAATATCTCTGCTGTAATACAGAGCGACTACGAGGGCTCCTGGATTTTCATTTCACTCCTCCAAAGCCTCCTTAGGGTGACTAAAAATTATTCCCATCCCCATTCGACTGAAGAACTACAGCTCGAAAATAAATGAATTACTGTGTTTATTGAATGAAGCCAAAACAACATCCACTCCAGAGGCAACGATACCGGCTGTTAGTTCAGCTCAATAAACCTTGAAATTTAAGGTTTGCCTGGATGCAGCCGTGGCCGAGCGGTGTTCCTCCCAAGCCTCGCTTGTGCCAACCTTTTTCCAGTCTGGAACTGGGCTGAGATGGGATTTCAGCTCCCAAGCCACAGCACGAGCACTGCGGGAAGTCGCGGGTTTGATGCAACACCCATCTCTGGAGACATTCCTCAAGGTGTGTTTTAATGCCCTATTACCTTGCTAAGTCAGGAGAGTTATTACTGAAGGACTAATTACAGCAGCAGCGCCCAGCCCTGCACGCACGTGTGCCCACGCTCAGCCCCGCCAGAGCTGCCTGCACCGACAGGCTGAGGGTGGAAACGAGCTCGAGTAGCCTATTTCATACAGCTGCAGAATTTAAAAAAGACTTAACGGATTGTCAGGTGTAGCCAGGAAATTAAAGCTCCTCGATAATACCGCACAGAGTTAACGAGGCTCAATTCGGGAAATGACTCCTCTGATTAACGGCCGTCGGCGCCGCAGAAAGCCCCTCGGAAGCTTCCACGCTCGCCGGCAGAGCCGGTTTCAGAGCACGGGTCCTACCCAGCCCATCACTCAACAGCCTTCAATAACCCTCCCAGACTAACAGATCGCTCTGAAAGAAGAGGAGAGCAGAGGGCAGCGGCAAGCACAGGTAGCACGATGCTCCCTGCATCCCCGGCACCCTCGGTCCGGCACGGGGGTCACAGTGCCAGCCAAAGTGTCCCCAGGAGCCACCACGCGTCCTCAGTATGAAGACATGTGTTTGCCTGCCACCAAGCACTTCAGACGAGGAGCCCCGCTGCATTTACAGACCTGCCCGACCCTCTCTGCTTGCCGACTGCCTTTTTATAGGCAACAGGCACAGCTAGACCCTACAGCAACAAGCAGAGCAGGGAAGCCACATCCTCGCTCTCTTAAATCTGTGCCCGAGTTAAGACAGGCAGGATACGAGGCTTACAGGAAAAACCACCTCAAATACAAAAGCCCTTCCAGTTCTCGGTAGCATCTGTCCCCGTCTGCACCTTGTGCCCACCGTGAGCATTGCTGCACGGCGCATCCTGCGCTGTGACATCCGTGGGGCAACAACTCCATCCTCCAGCGATGCCACCGATGCCGGTGTACACCAAACCCCAAGCAAGCTGATGTTGTGTCGGGCTCTTCCACCTGGCACCATCTCCCTTGGGAAGCCGAAACACCACCCGCACGTCCCACTGAAGGGTCCTCGAAAGGGAGATGATGGAAATAAAGGTGGATGCTCTGCTGTAACTCAAATAGCTGAGGAGGATTAGACAGAGAAGCCTGTGGCTAGACTAAGCCCTCCTGCCCACGTGTCATTTAGGAGGACACTGGACGCAGCCAGGAAAGAGGGATGTGGTAACAAGAAGCCCTGAAAGACAACACTTGCAAAGAACAGCAGGAAGCGGTGCGAGGCGCCAGGAGCGGCGCAGATGTCATCTGCGGGGAGGGACGGTCGCTTCCTCGTGGCACAGAGCTGCTCCCTGGCCAAGTGGTCGTGCGAGCAGCAAGTGTGGAGACAGCCCGTGCCCCCGCGGGCAGATAAAGCAGTTGGCCGCCCTTGCCAGCAGCTCTCTCACTCACTCTACAACTGAGAATGAAGCGAAGGACAAAGCTACCAAGTGTTCTGCCAGGCTTATCCTGAGGAGCCGCTCTCTAAGTACCCTCAACCTCCGAGAGGCTTCCAGCTCAAGACTTCTCCTCTTCAAAGAGTCTGACGACCTTCAGCTCATGACTTCTCCTCAAAAGGCAGCTGAACCTAAAGACCTATCGCTAACTCAGCAGCATCTTGACGACTTCCACCCAAGGAATTTGGGAGTCTTTTGCCCGTGCTGCCGCAGCCTGCTTCCCTTCCTCCTCCTCCCTATTAGTAATAACATAAGCACCACAATGTGTGAAAACAGGCTCTGCTCCCCCCGGCAAGGTGGAAATGAGCAACAGCAAACAGATGGGATGTGCGACACGAAGCTCATCTCGGGAACCCTCGGAGATGGGGAAAGGTAGCCCTGACAGCACCGATCACCCCGAGCCAGGGCTCTCTCCCGGTAGGTCACAAGACGACATTTCCTCGGGGATGAGCCTGTTTGGAGCTGGAAATCCTAATGCCACACACCCCGAGCAACCCACTGAACTGGGTGGTTTATTTACTGCAGGCTGCGAGAAGCGTAGGAGTGCACAACTCCACAAATGTAACACCAAGACATTTTTTTGACTCGCATCTTGGAAAGCAGAAGAGAAGAAGACGCTTACACCCAGTGACAACGCCAACCAAGAGGAAAGGAGAGCGAATCACCAGGTTGCATTTAGCCCTTGCAAAGGCAAAATGCCTAATCCAAGGAGTAGGGCTGCAACCAGAACAATAGGGGTACAGATCTACGTGTGAGGGGAGCGTTTCATCAATTTACGAGCGATTACGTGCACCAGTTTTATTTATTTTTTTGAAGCCCTGCGCATATCAATTCACAGTTAGTCACGACTATAAAAACCAAACCACAGAACCCAGCTTGACAAGGCTGGTCAATAACCATTTGAAACGCTCCAGAAAGGGGCATTAGGATATTTTTAAATCAATACAGAAATTGCCGGAGGCGTTCATCATCGAGGCTGGCTATTAAAACTCAAAATGAATTGATGCCTTTCGAAAGCAGCAGTTTTCCGGGCCAAGCACGGCAGGAACGCGTCAACGCTATTACAGATGCAGTCGGAACCATCTGAAACTGGTGAACGTCCCATTTTGCAGAAGGAGCCTCGCGTTATATAAGTTGCAACGACTTAATGAACTTTTCGGATGCACACGCGGGGCTCCGGCTGATTATTACCCCAATGAATCACGACAGTTTTCATGGCTGGAGAGGCTTTATCCATCAGCCCTCCTTCACGGGCTCTGCTCCTGCTCAGGGAAGGAGGGAACGAGGAGAGAATTTATTGGGCAAGTGTCAGCAAACCACTCGTGCTCTCATGATGGGAACTGGCCATTTCTACGGAGCAGTTTTCCTCTCGGTACTGGGGGAGAGCTGCAGATCAGGGCAGCCTGAAAAGTTGGGACAAAGCTGGATTCTCTGAAACCAGCAGCAACAGGGCAAAAAGGGGAATTTTCCAGCTGCAGGGACACAATCAGACAGAGGCAAACCATCGGTACCGACCCCACGACCCGGCTCACACCCTCTCTGGCCCCCCAGAGGGCTTGCCTCCTCTTTTCTCTCCCCACAGCACTTCCTTCCTTCCACCAGAAGTTTATCACGTTGTCCCAGGACTTGAGTGCTGCCAAAAGAGATGTTAGGTGAGCAGGGCCTGCTCCGGCAGCCCCAGTGCACAACAACCCTGTCAAAGGGAAAAACACCCCCTGAGAATGGGGAAAAAAAATGACAGCCTCGGGCAAGAGGTAGAAAATTAGAGCAGAGGCTGGGTGATGCTGCTGAAAGGGGCCCAGGGCACCCCAGGACAGATCCAGCCCTGAGTCCAGCCGCTGCTGCTCCAGAGATTCTTCCCAGCTGAAACCATCTGTGCCACGGCAGCTGCTTTGATGCAGCAGCTCCCATTTCAGGGAAAAAGCACAAATTCCACGTAACGAGGTTTCTCTACAAGGACTCGGAGCCCCGTGGCTCATTTAAGTAACGAGTGCAACATTTCTTTTCTTAAGTACGCTCCTTCTGACACCAGCATCTTTTCCCCATTACTAAACCCATCTGGATTTACCAGCTGAACCTCTGTGCCCCGGTACCATTTTCCACATCCCACCGCAAGTGACCAAAAGTCAACCAAGTCACTAAAACAAACCCCGATTCCCTTTATTAACAGTAGCGACTTCACACCGTCAGCAGCTCGACCCCGACACAGACGGACGATGAGCGAGCAGAGCTGCTGCTTGGCAGGTACTTCAGCAGACATTTATTTGCAGCTTGGGTGAGCAGCCAGCTCAGAGACTCGCTACTCTTAAGGAAGCACGGAGGATGCTCCCAGCTGAGCCCCCAAAGGACGTCTGGCATTTACTCCAGGGACTTTACAGCCACGCTGCTGTAAAATCCTCTAAGCACAGAAGATCTGCCACCAGATAGCAAGGATGTTAAAGCCAGAGCGGAGGAGGCTGCTGGGGAACATCGTTGCCCTCCCACTCTGCTCTGTAAATGTGATTTGGAGCGACGTGAATCATTCGGCATCAGGACACAATAAAGAATCGCCGCGCCTCGCTGTTAAATATACAGTTTGCAGGAGCCTGAGTTACAGCTCGGGTTTCAAGGTGCGACGCTGCCTGTAAATCCCTTCTGAGAACTACCCGAGAACACGGCGCACAGGGTCAGACCCGGCCTTCCAGCCGTGCAGCCCGCCGTGACCCTGCCGAAACTACGTCCCCTGGTTTGAATCGCTGCAAACTCCAGTGGGATTTGCTGCTCCCAGGGGCTCGCAGCCCAATGGGTCCCTCCACATCAGCTGAGAGGGCTTCCCCTGCACCCAGCGGGAGGAACAAACCCCACTGGGCTTCATCCCGATCCAAGGGAGGCAGAGAAATACAGACGACATCCTACCCAGCCGTATCAAAGACAAGGCAGGATCCTCTTTCCTTTGTAGTAATTAAAGCCTAGTGATTATCCCACTCGTCAAACGCCGAGTCTAGACACAGCCGCCTCGCTGCAATTCATACCCAGCCCGCCCGTGCTCC
>NW_009697886.1:18244-26111 GCF_000703405.1 Apaloderma vittatum | reverse complement strand
CCCCCCCCCCGCGGGGCGGCCGCCTGCCAGCGGCTCCTGTACCAACCTGCTCCTCCAGCTCCCTTGCCAAGGTCTACAAAAAATAAAATACAATAAAAATATCTCCTCGCTACAAGGATCCCACCACCCGGGCGCGACCACTCGGTTGCTTCTGCTCCTCAACTGCCACGTTAAATACACGTTGACGTCTAAAAGAGGAAAGAGCTCTAACGCACAGGGCTTGGAGAGCTGCACGTCGACACGTTCCTCAGCCCCTCGCCACCATCCCCAGGCAGCAAAGAAAACTGCAAAACAAGGCAGCTGTGCGCTTTGGGATTTTTTTTTGTGTGTGTGTGTGTGTTGTTTTCACAGATTTAGCAATTTTAAAACACGTAAATATGAAGGGAGAGTCAATGATTCAGCAGTGATTAAGTCTGAAATATTCCACTTAGTACCCATTAGACTTGGAATGTCCCCAGAGCGCAGCCAAGCAGCACCCAGAGCTGAGGAAAGCTGCTTTCTTGGAGGGCTTGAGGTATCTTGTGAAAATACGGAGTTCATTTCAGTAAGCAAAAGTAAAGAAAGAAAGAAAGAATAGCAGGAGACAATAAAAGAATTAATGTATCGTAGATCCTTAATACCATTTCCCCAGAGAGCAGAAAACCAACGAAGTCTAGTGGAAATTTCCTATTCTCCAAACCATTTGCACTGTTGCTGTTTGTGACTAAGTGAAGATGAAAACATAAAACCCCAGCAGCTTACATTTCTGAAAACTGCAGGGCTGCCTACTTTTTTTTTTCCCTCGAAGAATAAAAGTAAACTGCACCAGGGATGTCAAGTTTCCACCTTGTACAATATTGAAAACCTTGCAACAGCCTCCCAGGCTGCAGGGCTAAGGCAACCTTCAAGCTTGCACTTGCCCCAAAAGATAAAAAAACAAAAGCCTTGACTTCAAGGACCCAAAGCCCACTGAGTCTCATACAAAATTTTCTTCCACCCACTCAGGAAAATCCAGGCTGGTATTTCAAGTCCTGAAAAACCCTGTGGATCTGAAACACTTGATGAAACATGCAATTAAGCCATGCAGTTAAATAACAGAGTCTGATTTAAGAGGATCATATTATTCTTTGCAAAAAGAAGGATCATTTCTTCAACTCAATCTGCTCCCAGTTGTACTCAAGATACTGTAAACCGCTATTTCAGTTTCTCTCCAACCAAGAAAAAAGCAGAGGAGCAATAAGATTAATACACTAAAATACATTTTCTCTGTCTACCAAAATGCTGCTGTTAAGCAGAGGAGCAGAAAAATTATGTTGCTTTGAGGGATGCATCCCCACACAGCCAGGCACAAGGAGGTTCCACCACCTGGACTAAGAAGTTCCTTTAAAAAAAATCAATTTGAGGAGGAAATAGCCGCCAACAAGACATTTTACTCCACGCTTTGGCAGCTACAATTCAATTAACCTCCAAAATAAGGAGTGACAGCACTAGTCTCTAATTAGGGAGGGCCACCGAGGGTCGGTGTCACGGGGCACTTTCGACGCGGTGGCATCCCTTGGCAAGGGCAGGGTTCGCTGCACCCGCGCCCAAAATAAACTTCTCTCGAGCTAAGCTGATGATTTCATTTCCCCGGTGAATGAGATATCCAATTATCAATAATTCATCGGTACCGACAGGCGTGCAAGTGGTTTGGAGAACTACGGCAGGAACACAAGTCACGAGTGGAGTTCAGAGCCAGAAAGACAGATCCGGAGAGGGGAGAGAGGGTGCACTCCGCATGCACGTGTCAAAACCAATCTAATTTCAATCACATACGTGACAGCCTGGGTGCCAGTTTAGGAGGGGTATTTTCCCCGTGCACTCGGCAGGTGGTATATGACAGGATGCTTGCCTGGATGGAGCCCAGCTCTACCTATCCGGATGGACAACTCGCTCTCGTAGTCCAGCTGATGCGCAGGTTCGTGCTCGTATTTTTCTTTCACCGCTCGCTGCTCGCAGCTCAAGGCAAACGCCGCGTGGGGAGGCCCGCTGAAACCCTGCGAGGCAAGAGAGAAATTTAAGGGTGGGTTTTTTCCCCGCCAACGTTTCCCCCTCAACCTTTTCCCAGCCCCATCCTCGGGGATCGCTCTGGCATCGCAGCTGCACGGAGACGCGTCTTTTGGGCTCCCCTTTCTCTCCAATTGTTTAGATTTAAACGTGCATTTCCAGTGGAAACATCGAGAACGTGGTTAAGAGCCACTGCGGGTCAAGAAGCAGGGGGCTGAAGAGGGAAAGCCAAAATTTAGGTGCATTAACAGCAAGAAATGCAATTTCGTGAACGCAACTCCCCCCCAAAGTCAACCTGGAGGAGAGCAGCAGACAAGGAGGGACGTTCCCGAGCTGCTGGGCTGACCTCTGCCGAAGTTTAATTTGCATCTTCCATGGAGATTGAGCTTGCAAGGGAAGCAGTTCATTCAAAATTGAACACATCTGAGGATCAAATGAGACGCCACAGAGTTAGCTCAGGGGGACTTGTCCAGACAGCCTGATGAAACTTCAGACTCACTTGGAACATATTCCTACACCATTTATAACCTCCAGGAAGCAGAGAGGGACAGCCAAAACCATCCAGCTACGTGTAAAGTCTGCAGGGAACCCAAGCAGACACACCACGGCAAAAAGGACCACCCTGCCAACCTGGACACAGCTCACAAAAAAACCAGCTACAACTCAAGGATGTGTCAGAGTCTTTATCTGCACCACCAAAAAAATACACCAACCAACCAACCAGGCAGACATTGTTTCTGCCTTTCCCCCGGGAACCAGACATGTAGGGGTAAATCTATATCTCTGAGTGTCCCCAGGTTGCTCAAACCCACCAGGAGACAGCTATAAAAAGGGTGGGAAACACGGGGTTAGAGGCACAGCTGAGAGAAGGGAACGTGTCTTGCAGCGACTGCTGTATGACCCGGTGTGACCTGCTCTGCCCAAAACAAGGGGACCAGGACTTAGAGTCCCCATCTCCTCGCAGGGCTGGGAAGCCTGGAAATCCGCAAGGAGGGATGTGCGGGCTGCACCCGGCCGGGAACACGGCGTTGGCTTTCAGATCGCTGGCAGCAGCCTAAATGAACATACCCTGAACAGTCAGAGAACGGTAACGAGAGCCTGGCCAGGTAAGGTCACGTTAAACAAAAATAAAGGTTAAAGATGAATAACTAAATCGTCTCTTCTCCCATCATTTGCACAACACAGTCTGACCGGTGCTGCTAATGCTAATCACACATTTGCTATCGGCTCTCTACCCCAGTTCAGTCAAGGTGCTTTCACCTCTGTTAATCCAGCAACCACGAGACACACTGACGAGGCGTCTGCGTTTAAATCCCACCCGGAGGAGACCCAACCCCACCCCAGCCGCCTCCGGGAGACACAAGCAGCTCCGCACCTTCAGTCATGAGCAGCAGCTGGAAGAGCAGCTAGAAATACAAACGTTTCCCACCAACACCTGGAAGAAAAGACACCGAGGAAAGACAGGAACTTCAGCATCATGACCCGACTTGGATGAGGCAGGAAGAGACTGAGAACGGGACCTCGCAGGCTCGCCCCGCTGCTGGCCCTTCCGCCTACATCCCAAAGAGAGTCTGGTCCTGCTAAAGCTAAAGGGGTTTTCTCCTCTGCAAACCAAGCAGCATCACTTTCTGGAAAACTCCAACCCAAGGAGAAGCACAGAGGGGAATCTGAAGGTGCAGAAGTAAAGCCTCAACCCTTTAAGTGCAGAGAGGAAAAGAAATTGCTCGTACGAGCACGAGGGCAGCACCCAGCGTACGGCCTCTGTTACCGCTGCACAGCTACAGGTGCAAAGATGCAAGTTCCTCACGAGGTCAAGACCACTTGCTCTAAGCTCTGCAGTCCCGAGGAGAAGCCTCCCACGGCTATTTTCTGTGCCACGCAATGCTTATCCATGTGGTGCCCGCCGATACGGAGGCAAACTTGAAGATATTTCAGACACTTCTTGTAAGGTCAGGTCACCTCCCCGCTGGCAGGCACAAATACGCAATGCCAGCAATTGGAAAGAAATATTGGTGACCTTCAGCAAAGCACACGATTTACTCCAACTGTGATTGCTCTGAGTCATTTCAGTCCGGTCCCTGTGTGAGTCCCTTAATTGGAATGTGTCAGTGGGTTAAAAAAGCATTAGAAAGAGAAAAGTCAGCCCACATTAATTAGTTCACGCCAGTAATTAGCGTTAACTGAAATAACCACAGGGGCTGATTATTTCAAAAAGTGAGATGAAACAAGGGACCTGGACAGGAAGATCTTGGAGGAAAACTATCCTGGGACACAGCAGCCCCCACCACACGGAGCTACAACGGAAAAGTCATTAGATTGTCACGGCTCCACGTGTAAAAGTGGTCGAGAGAAAACAGGGAACTTTACAGAGAGCAGAGAAGGACCCTGGGCCACACAGCACCTGCCTTAAAACGGGCAGATCCTGCTTTTGTTACCCCAAAGCTGCAGCAATCCTCAATTAATCTGTGTGGAAACGTGCCCTTCTCCTGCCAGCAGCTGGTGACGCGGCCATCGCCCCGGTAGCGACGCTATCGCCCTCGTACTGCCCCAGCCGCCTGCACGTGTCGCTAACTGAACTGAATCCAGTTTTTAAAAGAAACGAAGAGTAAGCGACGCTTTTAAGAAAGAATCTGCTCCTCCCCGCCTGACCACTGAAGCAGAATAAATTAATAAAGAAACGGCGTTGACAGAAGCTGATGGTCTGGCTTTGGGGAGATGGTCTGTGCCCAATCCAGAGGTGCTGCTTGTCTGGGAAGGTCGGTGGCGGCTTATCCTACTTGCTTTAACCCAGTAAACAGCCTGGAACAGGCTCTGTGAAGCTGCAGGCAACAAAGACCATAACGCTTCAACCAACAGCAGAAAGCACCGCAACAGGAAACAGGAATAGAATGAATTTTACTATCTTATCAAAAAATAAAATCCCATTCCTAACCTGTCCAGGAGCTAACACAGAGACAATAAGAGACAGCACCGAGCTGTGCTTTGACAGCGCCCAGAGGCTCCCTTTTCACACTTATTAATAGAGAGACAGCGATGAGAGATCAGAGATCAGTGGTAAGAGAAAGAAGGTGGGGAGCAAGGAGAGGAAGGGGATACACGGCACATCCCCAGCCCAAGCTCCGTGCACCAGTCGCTCCCTTGGCTTCGTTGCCTCTGCTCGAAGCCCGACGCCTCTGGGGACAGAGACAAAGGCTCTGCAGCAACAAAGCAGCAAGTCCCCGGCTTTTCCGAGGCGGATAAGCGGATTTATGTTAAAAACATGAGACGGGATCGGGTAGGAAGAGAGCTCCCTTAGAAAGCACTTGGTTATCAGAGAGCACCCAGCTGCATGTCAAACAACCGGCTGGTGTTTCGTCACATGGAACGACACCGAGGGCTTGACGCTCCCCAGAGGCTCCAAACCTCCCAGCACTGTGCCAGAGCAAACACCGGGCTGGGGCTCCTCACAAAGGCTCCACACGTTGCTCTGTGCGACCAGAACCCAGCATTTATCAAAAAAAGCACAAACAGCCGGGCAGGTGCCTGAGACGGGGTTCAAAGGCTGCAGGGTGAGCTGTGCTGCCAGAAGCCGCGATGCCACTGGGCATCCCACGGAAAAAAGGTCAGGCAGCTCCACAAACCCTCCGCAGAGGCAATGAGCCTCCCCTCCTCTTCTTGAGGGGAAAGAAAGAAAAAAGAAAAAACAAAAAGCATGGTTTTGGTCAATACTGCCCCAGCATGAAGGGATGGGTTAAGGGAAGAGGTTAGCAGGCAGGACTTGGATCAGAGTTCCTCTCAGAGCCAGCGGCGCTGGCAACCCCCGACTCAAAACACTAAAAAACAACAACTCAAGTGCAACCCTAAATACTCCACACCATAAAAAAAGGCCCTTCTCAACGCTGAAGTGGGTGTAGTCATCTTTATGACTCATAGCACCCAATACGCAGCTCCAGGACACAAGCAAATCTCCCTGGTTTCTATTCCCACGGTGCCCGGCAGTCCCACGCCCCAGTACAGCCCAGTCCAGCTGCTCGGGGTCACAACTGGGTCCCACCAGGTTCACAACTGGGTCCCACCAGCAGCCCCCAGACCCAGATCAGCCAGACTGCACCCCCGTCAGCTGGGAATAAACCCGGGCCCAGCCAGCCCCAGCTCCCCGCTACGGCCCCAGCTGCAAGTAACCCCGACCATTCATCAGCAAAACCCCACGTAATGAAGATGGAAAACCAAATTCATTTCCACCCGAGAGTTTAAGGGTCTCCAAACATTTCGGGTACATCTCAGTTTGCATTTTAATTTGGAGACTGCCAGCAACAAAGCAGCAGTAATGGACAGAGCAGACAGAAAGGCACCTCAACGGCAATTCTGTCGGGGCTCGCTAACGAGAGCCGGGTCAGCGCTGTCGAGCACGCTGCAAAACGGGTTTCTTCCATTTCCCTTCTAGAGCTCAGCTGCCTGAAGTTTCACAAAACCTAAACCACAGCATGTGCAACCAGAGGCCGCGATCGAACCGTCCGCTGCAGCCTTGAAGAGCTGCCAGGTATGGACAAAACCCACCAGAGAAAGCGAAGGGAAAAGGGGAGCACGGGGGAAGCATCGCACGAGCGCTCGTGCTGCTGGCGAACATCAGCAGCTCTTGGGGGGCTGTGAATCCAATCCAAGCCTTCATCCCACAACCCAGGTCATCTTTTCCCGCCACGACACCACGAGCACTGCTTCATACCAGGATCGCCTCCCTGGCCAGGGAGGGGCTGGACGGGAATCGCTACAGAAATCCACTGGTTTGGGCAGCACCGGGGCGACCCTGAGCACTAAGGTCCAGCCTAGGAGTCAAGCAACCAACAACAACTGCTGAAGGCAAGAGCATCCTCACGAAACCCAATTTCAAAGTAGGAACAGACCCCCAGGGCCTGATCCTGCACCGCAGCTCGGCGCTGCATGCCCCAGGACCAGCAGCCTCTTTCCGCGGGGGGCTCCCCGCCTCCCACACCGAGCACCTCTCTCCATCCGGCTCCTCCAGCCCCGCAGCCTCCCCCGGGCCAGCAGGCAGCCCTGTCTGCCACAGCCTTGCAGCTATGGCAGCGCTGCCGCGGGAATTGGGAAGGAAAGGTTCCCCCACAGACCAAAATTTCGGCGTTTTCCCGGCAGATCTGTTCCGGCAGCGCCTCGCGAGCAAATCCCATCAGGCTGGGCCACCCTCCCTCCTCCTGACAGTGCAGCTGGCAGCAACCCGGCACCAGAGCCTCCCCCTGATAACTGCAAACAGGGCAGCTTAAGCGAATATTAAGGCAGGCTGGTATCAGTTTATCTGCAACTAATGTAATATTATTGCAAGTACATTTTATTCAGGGCTAATTATCAGCCGCTTTGATAACCCATAATTCTTGAAAATTGCAAACAGCCGCTTTAATCATCGCCTCTGCTGACGGGCTGCGAGGGCAGGAGGAATAAATCACCTCCCTTCTGTGTCACCAGGAGCACGGGGACAGCCAGGGTGTCCTGCAGGGTGGCCCCGGAGCAGCTTTGGCTGTGGGAGCTCCCCAAGAGCTGCCTCATCCAACGGCACCCTCAGCAGCACCGAAACCCGCAGCTCTTCCATGACCTGACAAAGCTGAGCACCCCCAGAAACTCCGAGTCCAGTGGAGGGAAGAAGGCAATTTTATCAAAAACCACCCCAAACCCTCCAGCAAACCCCCTCTGGGAATGAGAGGAAAGCATCCCACATTCCTGGGCACATGCAGACCGAGCATCGCTGCCCCACCGAGAGACCAGCACAGGAAAAACCATCTTCTTGGCCAAAGCAATCTTCATGTTAAACCCAAACGTACGGAATTTTCTCATCTGCCTTTCCAGGAGGGAGGGA
>NW_009697886.1:16085-18213 GCF_000703405.1 Apaloderma vittatum | reverse complement strand
ACCAGAGCGGGATCGTCCTCGGCAGCCGGTGCGGGAAGGGGGGAGCCAGGGCGAGCGCTGCCCGGAGCGGGGAAGGCAGGCGCCATTCCCAGGCTCCTCGGGAAACCCAGAAGGTTTGTTACGAAACGCGATGTTTTCGCAACGGCGACGCTTTACACGGCGGCAAGGGGGCCGTTTTGGTAACCTTTGCCATTACGAAAACAAGCGTGCGGGAATGTCGTCACTGCTTTTGCCCAGCAATAAAGCAAACGGCTCGGCCGACACACGAAGCACCAGGGAGCCTGAAAAAACCTGAAAACACAATCAGCAAATTCATTTTTTCAACGCTCCGGGAGGAGTTTTTTGTGCACGTAAGTGCTGCCCACCAAAACCAGTTAGGATGCACACCCACTTCTAGCTCTTCGGTGGGAGGAAACTTGCCTGTTACAACCAGATTCTAAAGGATATTTTCTTCAGGGATTTTTTTTTTTTGTTCCTTAGGATTGCCCCACACATCATCACCACCACCCCGATGCCTGCAGCTTGATCAGCAGGACACAGCGGAGAGGTTTGCGGCATCGAGTCAGCATTACAATATGAGATTTTAATTGTTAGCAATAAACCTTTAAACCTCGGATGGGATTAACAAGAGCTTTTTCTCCACATGCTTATTAAAGTCTAATGGAGACCAGCGTCACCTCTTTTCTCTCCCCTTGCCCGCTTCCCACCTTGTATATTTGTAGCATGGCAACATGTATTTCTTTTTTTTTTTTACAGTTCTTTATCATGCAAGGCTTTTTGCAAGGGTAAGAGGAAAAAAAGCAAACAAAACTTCAATTAACAGCTCATTTTTACCCAATATACCCTGCAGTAATGATTTGCTATCAGCGCGGATTGAATTAATGGGAAAGGGTGAACGAAGCGGGCGGCTGCGGGGTGGGATGGGGGGAGCCCCGGGAGGGGAACCGCTCCTGGAGGGGCTGGCGGGAGGGAGCAGGGCTCAGCCCCCCATCCATCACCCCTCGAACGAAGGGCCACACCATGCCAGGGCTGCCGAACGACATTACATTAAAACACAACTTCCTTTGGACCCGTCACCAGCGCCGCAGACGTGCACTGGAGCGCCGGCGGCGCTCCGCCCCGCATCACCCCTCCCCGAGCATCAGCGCCGCCGGGGACCCAGCCCCGGCCACCTCCTTCCCAAGGACGTGGATTCCTGTTCTTCTTCCTCTTCTCCACATGCCGTAATCACTAAAATAGCACCAAAGCCCAAGAGAGACACCGACGCCTCTGCTCGGGAGCCTCAAACACCTTCCCGGAGCACAGAGCAACGAATCCACGGGAGAGGCCCTTCCTTCTCCTCAGCTAACGCAATTAATTTGTTAATTCATTACAGGAGAGAGGCGTAATAAGGGACAAGGCACTTCCTGATTACCACCACCGAGCAGCTAACCCATTCCCCCTCCTTCGGGAGCTTAGGGCTGTCCCACGGGGAGCTGCTCAATTTTGAGCCAGGGACCAAGGTGGTTCCCCTCCGGGCAGGGCTTGTCCCGGGGCTTTTGGGGATAACTCGTTTGGGCACTGGACTCCAACCCAGACAACCTAAAGCTCAGAAATCAAGCTCTGAAATCAGCCCTCATAGCATTTATTTATACACATAGTATATTCCTCAGCAATAACATCCCAACAGGCCTTAAAAAACCCCACGTAGGAGATGCATCCCAACAGCAAGACGCCCGCCCGAGCCTGCACGCAGCCCGAGACTCGAAGAGGAGACTCCCCCAGCCAAGTTTTCAGTCTGAAGCCTGGGGACAACAGGTTAAAGTCACGTCGCTTACACCACCTCCCTGATAATTAGAGCGTGATGGGGGGAGACAGCCAAAAAACATCACGAAGATCTTTCACACCCTGAGTGTAAAGCAACCCCTGGGACCAGGGGCAGGCTGAGCAGAAAGGAACAAACAAGCTGGTTTCTCCCCCCAACCACGTGCCCTCATCAGCCTCTGAACGAGGCACCGTGTCCCACTGGATTAAGAGCAAAGAGAGCTGCTTGCACCCACGGGTGGCCGCTGAGCATCGCCCACCTGGCTGCAATCACTGGCGCCGAGGGGACTGTCCTCCCCGGGGACACACGCACCCAGGAGGCACC
>NW_009697886.1:6772-16063 GCF_000703405.1 Apaloderma vittatum | reverse complement strand
GACGGCGCGACAAGCCAGCCCGGCTGAGTCAGAGCTTACCCTCCGAGCTGGCGTCGGGCTGCAGCCCCAGGTCTGCGCACGTCTGCTTCCCGGGATCTGCTTGGAGGCAGCCTTCCCTCTCCCCGACACTCACCACCCAACCAACGGCAACCGCGCTCGCTGCTTCTCTGTCACTTTAATGGCAGGTTTCCTTTCCACAGCGGAGGCATTAATTTGGGGTTATGCCACGAGCGAATTCAAAGGCAAATTTTTTTCTTCAGATCGAAGAACAGCCAGGGAGCCGCCCGCAGCGCCCGGCGCGCCCACGGATCAACGGGACCTCGTTCGGTGCTCGGAGTAAGAGCAGGGGTGCTACAGGAGTTAGCCTTGCAGGCGAGGGCACCTCGGGGAGGCTGGTTCTTTGCCAGGAACCAGTGTCCTGAGGTCACAGGAAAAAAAAAAAAGGCAGAGAACTGCTGACTCCTCCCCCGAGCCCACCTGGCTGCAGGCAGGGTGCAGAGCATCACTGCAGCCAAGGAAGGGAGCTTGAGCATCACCATCAGCTTTCAGAGCCCAGGAGGCTCCCACCCACAGAGCCCATCCAACCTGAACTTGGATTTGAAGATCTTAAGAGGTCTTTTCCAACCTTAATGACTCTATGAACCGTGGGTGCACTCCCAGCACCCACATCCCCTCTGGCCCACGCTCGGCTGCAGCCACAGCACCCACACCCTGCTCTCCCCTCGGAGCTTGCTGCCTGATTTTCTGCTTATTCCAGCAAGCAGAGAGCTCAGATTCAATCAGCAAAAAGGTCAGAGGCTGCCCAGCATCCAGCAGAACCTCCCGACAGCGACGCCCCCCCCGCGGGGTCAGCCAGCCTCCCCCGGCAGGTACGGGGGAGATCTGGTATTCCAGTGTGCTCTTCCTTTTGGAAAATTTATCCTCTTTTTACGATTCCAAGCCAGGCCCCGAACAGTAATTGAGATTCAGCTGAGCCAGGGCGAAGAGCAAAGCCCCACGTTATGTTGCCAGCCTCATCCGTTGGCAAGACCCGCTCGAGGGAACCAGCAGGGAAAGACACGCTTTATCGCGGGCGCAGGTACAGATGGAGAACGGAACGATGGAGAAACACGTACCCAGGAGCTCACTGAACAAAGAATTAAGGCAGTTTTTCCTCTCAGTTCTTACAGTGGGTTTTTTCACTCCCCTCATGCGACCCTACATTGTCCCACCGCTCCGGATTCCGTCTGCTGTCAGCCCGGTTCAGGCTCGTCCCCATAAACCTGGTGAGGGCAGGAGGGGAATTTAACCCAGACTCGGGTTCAAAACATCTCCGCTCTTCAGTTTAAGCTTTGGGGCTTCAAATGTAATGTGGGGTTGGGTTTTTTTAGGAAAAAAAAAAAACTTTAACGCATTTATAAGGTGGAGAATTATAATTAAGAGCAGCTGACAAATTGCACTCAGGAAGTAAATAACCATTTACCTCCATTAGCAAAATAAAACGGTTTTCTAAAAATTAGCGTAATTACAACTTCATGCCTTCCCCCCCCTCCCCAAATAATTTCACTCTGTCTAGCAACGACTGCATTTCAATCACACATGGACAGGGAGGGAACACAGGGGAGCCAGACCCAGGCACCACTCCCACACAAATCTATAACCTTCTGCAGCTGCCCTTGGGGAAGAGTTAGGTTGGGTTTATTTAAGAAGTTAATAAAACTCATGCTCAGGCACTGCTGTTTACTTAGAGCTGGAAGGGGAAGGACCTTTCCCAACAGAAGGCTTTGCTACGTTCCCTGATGAAGCTCCCAAAAAAGGTTTCCCTTCCTCAGTCCTCCGAGCTCCATCCTTCCCTCCTTCCCAGATCCGATGGAAAAGGGCCAGAACGCCACAAAGCAAAACAAACAGAAGGGCTGCTGTTTATTTTGCCTTAAGCAAAGGAAATCAGAGCAAACCAGGAATGTACAGAGTCAAGCCGCGGCTCACGCAAAGTCCTTGTCAACCCAGTCCCACCCTGGCTCATCCTCACCCCTGCTGTGAGGCAAAGACCCATCTCCCGCAGCCAAAATCCCGACTTGGGCCAGGTTTGGGGCAAAACTCCATCTGCCGAGGGGTACAAAAGCGAAGGGAGGGCAGCGTGGACCCCGCCTGGAGGGGGGCTAAGCCCCCAGCTCAGGGCAGCACGAGGGTCGAGTCGCTGTGCGTGCCCCAGACCACCCAAACCACCTCGTTACTTGATCGTTTCCACCGGATGACGTGGCTCAAGACACACGTTTGGCCAGGCTGAGCTCGGCGAGATGCCACCACCCACGTCACCGCGGCCGGGCTGATCTGGACAGTGTTTCAGTCCCACGCTCAGAAATGTAATAAGACAGAAAATACACGTGCCCCGCACACAGGCACATCCCTTGGTTAACGCTTGGATGGAAAAAGCCTCTACCCAGCCCGGCAACGAGGACGTGCAGCTAATTAACTTTCTAGGAGTCACAGATGAACAGGAAGAAGCGCATCAAGAATGGGAACTTGTGATGGGCACGTCTCAGGGGGAATTCGCAAATTGCATACGAGGAAACTTTATTCTGATTATAAATTAACACCAGTGACGAGACCCAGCGCATTTTTACCGCCTCATGAACTAATTAACCCATCCGATCCAGCTCCATGCAAATCAGGAGGCAGAGCAGGACTGAACACTTCACATCTTCCGCGAGTGGAAGCACGTACTCCGCCGAGCTGGGAGGGTCACCGATGTCCTCGAACTGCACCCAAAGTGCTTGTGCAGCCACCTCTGTACACCAGGTATGTGCTAAGAATCACTGCCCAGTGACACCCCAAAAAAAGATGCTTCCCATGGTCTACTCCAGCTGTAGTTTTAGCCTCAAGAAAAAAAATAAATAAATAAAATTTGCAATTTTAAATAACACGCAGCTACGCCTGGACTGGGTGCAACGGTTTCTCCCTCCCTTCTGCAGTTTCCCCATCCCTGCACTGTTCTCAGCTTTTCCCCACATCCCGATACGTGACTTGCGTACATTTAAAAAAGTAAAAATGCGCCTCCTCGAGGCACGTTCCGAGCCAAACGACAGGCACCGACGTTACTAAACGGGAGAGTATCCCTCGGGTAGCTGTTTGTCAAGTTCTCAGCTCCTTCCCAAGGGTGCTCACCAAAAATAGCTGAAAAAGCACTGTGCAAAATGCCCATTCTCAGACTACGTTCCAAGACAGTTTGCAAGCCTTGATTCGCCAAAACCAGAAGAAGGCAGGAGCACAACGCAATTCGGTTTCGAGGGGGTTAACGGGATCCAGCCTCCTACTAGGAACATCCACACACGTACCCGCTCCTCTCTCATCCATCCCACGTGAAGATCCTCAGGCTGCTCACGAGAACCGTTACACAGCTGCAAACCACAGCCCCAAGTATTTCAAAACCAGGTACGAAACGCAAGCCCCGAGCCCCCGGGAGGGGGTTTTGACCGTGCTGGGCCCCGGTGCTGCAGGAAGGACCCGCAAAGCACACACCAATGCAGGCAAAAGGCTTTTAAAAGGCACTTTAGTCACTATGTACTTTAAATCTAAGGAATGGTCCACCCATCACATGCAGCTTTATTGATTTACTCTGTGCTCAGGGGGAAAAAAAACAAACAACAAAACCCAAACCAAAGACCCAACCACCACCAAACCCGTGTATCTAGCTGTCAAGGAAAAAAAAATAAAATTCCAGTTGAGATAGTATTTCCAGGACAGAAGTACAGTCCTGGCTCCTCATCCTCACATCCCCATTCATCTTTTACGCGAGAAGTATTGGCAGGCTCCTGGTTAGAAGTGAGTAATGACCCATCAGCTCTCCCCCTGGATTATATATTAACTCCTGGTTCTCCTGCAACATCTGCCCTCCTCTCCTTCCCCCTCAAACACCCATCAGCTCGCCCAGGGGAGACCCCAGGGGCTGCCCCGACCCCCAAACCCATCCTGGACCGCGCTGGGCTCCAGCCGCAGAGCCACGCAAGGGATGCAGGAGCTGCTTTCTGCAGGCAAGCAGATGCTCCTGAGCAAAATGAAGCCTCGAGGTAGAGGAGAAGCAGCTGATTAAGCCTCATTATCCTATTTAGCGTAATGATCGGGAGCTGAGAGGACGTCAGGCAGCTGGGGAGCGGAAAGAACCCGGCGGTTAATAGAAGCGCGTCCGCATGTGGGCAGGCAGGTACGGCGGAGCTGGCAGGGAGCCCACGGGGCGGGGGACTTGTCATCGCCTGCAGGGGCCAGCTGGCTTTCTCCCCTCCAAAAAAAAACCAAACCAAAGTCAGGGCTGGATGCATCTTCTGGACTCTCGTGGGATTCCTCTGGGAGGAGGGCGGCCAGAGCAAGAAAAGCATCGTGGAAAGCCAAGGAAGCATCACACCCTGAACAAACCGCAGCCAAGTCAGCTGAGCTGCAAGATGCATTTGAAGGATGAGAATAATAATAATTACCTAATTCCAGCACGCTTACGTGTTACAGTAGACCCAAAATAGCTGCTCCGCGATCAGGGACCTACTGCGCTCAGGGGTGTTTTTAAGCAAACTCTCGCTCAAAAAATTCATGTTTTGGCATCGAAGACCCTCAGCCCCAAAGCTTTTCAGTAACGGCGATAGCATCTCTTAACGGCGATAGCATCTCATACACTCCCCCACCACCCACCCCTCTCCATCCAGAAGCCTTCTCAAATATCAGTCGAGAGCCAAATTCTTATTTAAAAAGTAGCCATAAGGTTAAACCAGAGCAAAGAAAGGGGAGAAAACAGTTGCAGCATCACCGGGGCCAGGGAAGGAACAGCTTGTCAGCGGTTTAAGATATTGCAGAAGCTGCAGCAACGTTCTGCTGCACAACGCAGCTGGTGGGGACACGCGTTGGCTGAGGAGACCGCTGCCAAAATAAAGGAAAACCCCTTTTTCAGAAGCCTTGAGGGCCGGTTCTGCAGCAGCCTCGCTCCCCAAGGACACCCGAATGCCCACCAGCACATCTGTCCTGCCCCTGCCCAGGCCAGCCTCTCCTCCTCCATAAGCTCAGCTAAAAGAGCAAACACGTTAAAGGCTTCGATGTAGGGGAAACGGCAAAAGATAAAGATGTAATAGATTAGATCTGCCTTTTCTAAGGATTTTAATGACTACAGCTGCTCGGCATCATTAACCAGTTTGTCACTGAGGTTTACCTCTCCTGCCAGCCCCAGCTCTGCCAAGTATTGAGCAAACCTTTGGGCACCCTCACAAGCTCCCGGTGGGGCTGCAGCAGGAGGGAAGCCTTCCTCCCTCCCCAGGGAGCAGGGCTGGGGTGATAAGGAGCCATTAAAAGCTTTTACTGCCTGTTGCCATCCAGCAAACCCATTATGGAGGAGTGCCAGGCAGAGAGGGAAAGCTCTCTGCGCAAAGAGCAACCTGCTAAAAACAGCTCCCTCGTCCTGCCCTCCCAGGGACAGCGTGCCCCGCAGCCTCCTCAGCATCCCTTCCCTGCCCGACTTGAATTTCAGGGGTAAAAAGGAAAAAAAAAAAACAAAACGAAACAACCCTGAGATTCTAACTGATTTAGAAAGAAAACTTGGAAGTGAAGCGCAATGGCTTAGCACTTGTCTGGCTCCTGAAAGAGAAACGTGAGCTCCAAGAGAAGGGAGATGCACCTTGAGCCAAATTTGCCAGCCAGCGCAGCCCCAAGGACAGCTCAGGGCTCACCAAGCGCTTGGGAATTTTTTGTTTCATCAACAAGCAGCTTGAAGCTCTACCTGTGCTCCTCCCACAGCACCCCTTGTAACTTCGACAAGTCTCTGGGCACGCTGTCGCCTTCCTAGAGCATCCCAAAAATCCCATCCCCACCCACTGCAGGGCCCCTGGCCAGCTCTGCACGCTGTCACCGCTGCCTCTGGGGCAGGAACACGGGAGCTCCTCACCCACCACCAGCTCTCCTGACCCCAGTCGAGTTACCCAGGCAGAGGACAAGCAGCGTTTTGCATTCGCACAGACTCTAAAAAGGCAGGTCCTGCCCACTGGAGGACACATCCCAGCCCAGGGACACCCAGTTACACAAGAATGAGTCACTTGGAGCTAATGGTAAGAGTAAAGTGATTGCAAGTTTACTCTTGGAGGTAAGAGCAAACGCTCTTGGAGCTCTGCGTTAGCGCACGTGCCAGCTACCTCAAGTCCCGTGGGACCACGGGACCAGCACGTATTTGTCTTATACATACCTATCATACACACTGTGCTGCTCCCTGCAAGACAGGACGTCACCCTCACCACCGCGCGCTGCCCGCCTGCGTCACCCGCTCTTTGCAACCCAAGAATTTCGCTCGCCCGACGTTCCTCCCCCTCTCCGCACGCTCCCGTTTCAAAACGCAGCGCAGAGGAACACCGGCCGTGGGGAAGCAGCGGGTTTCACGACGCGACTGTTTATCCGCCCTGTTGGGAAACCTCGAGCTTCGGGCAGCTGATCAAATACACCCCGGGCCCCAGCACCTCGTAACGAAGGCGATCGCCGCGACGGCCAAGGCAGGGCAAGAGACCTCGGCTTATTGAGAGCAGAAGGAAAAAAAAAAAAGTGGGGTTTGATGGCAACTGGCTTCCAAGGGCAGCCCCCAGAATCCCTGCTGCATCCTGCAAAGGATTCAGGACCCCCAGGAACAAGCAGGACGTGGGCAGGCAGAGCACAGAGCAGGGGCCAAGCTTTGAGCCATCCGACTCTGCCGTCAGTTCATTTATTTGTTCTTTAATGCATCCATTTGCGCTGGGAGCAACGCAGCATAATATCAAGTAATTTTCTTCATAGTTGAGGATGCGTTCGGCTGTGCCTGTCATGAGAGAGCAGGGGAGGGTGATGCTGCTCACTCCCCTGGACACCAGGGTAACCAGCTCTAACGGGTAATACCCCCCTTCCACTCAAAAGAAATCTTAAAAAAAATTTCAAAAAGTTCTGTAGAGCTCTTAAAAATACCTGTACTGACCAAGCCACTCTTGTGTTTTCAGCTGTAAAACTCCCAACAGCCTCCAATTTATTTATTTATTTAATAATACTCCTCGACAGTAGGGTGGTTTGTTCAATTTTGACACGCTTAGAGGGTTGGCAGCTCTGCAGAGTAAACCCCTGGGTCGAAACAGAAGGACACACCTGAAGTGTTTGCAAAGTGTTGCCAGCGAAAGGAACAAAAGCAGAGGTGTGAAAAACAAAAAAAAAGGAAAAATAATTAAAAAAAAACCATCAAACTTACCAGTGCTGGGATGAGCAGGTCGGCGAAGTACACAAAAGCCGCTCCCAGAGCGAAGCCCACGGCCACGGGGAAGAACGCGAAGGCTCCGAAGCTGCCGGATTCCTCGGCCATGTCGATAGCAGGGGCCAAGAGGGACCAGTACGACGCTGCCAGCATGACCTGGGAGACACAAGGGGAGCGATGAGAACCACGGCAGCACCGACGCCGCCAGGATCGGACGCCCCTGCCAGCAGCCCCCCCCCGCGCTTTTCCCCCCGAGCTGTGCGGCCGTTGCAACCCAGCAGAGCCGCCAAAACCCCTCCCAACCGGGCACGTCGCTCAGGGGTGGAGAAGCAAGGGGTCTGGGGTTTTTATTGAACCCCCAATTTTCACCAGGAGCGTTTTTCTTGGCTCGAAAGTCCAAGGTGGCAAATAAACGACTCGAGCTCGTTCAGGCGATTTGCTCTGAGATTAGCAGAGCCACGACAACTCTTTAAAAGGGAACGGCAGCGGAGCGGGAGCAGGGAAACCGCCCTCCCTTGGGTGTTTTGCAGCGACAGGAGTGGGTCCACAGCCTCGCCGGCCACCACACCGGGGTAATCCGTCCTGCATCCAGGCCCAGGTAGAAACACAGCCTTGTTCTCATGCAGAAAGAGAATAAATAGCAGAGAACACCTGGGGCCAACGAGCTGTCCCAGGCTGGGAGGAGAAGAAGTTTGACCAATGCAGTTTGTACCAGGAAAAGAAACCTTTCCAGCTGCAGAGTGCTTTTTTAATTTGCTTGCTGCTTAGCGGGGAGAAGGAACAGCTGCCCAAAAGACTAGAAAAACAGAATTTGGGGCTCGTGGGGATCTCTAAGCCAGCTCTGCTCAGAGTCGGTTGCTCAGGGTGTGACCAAGCCAAGCAAGGCACCAGTTTCACAAGCTTACACTAAAGAATGTAACATTAATCTGCATTTTATCACGTTATCTCTTCCTCTCCTCCGCTGCCTGACGCACTGGGCCGGGTTAATCAAAAAGCCCTCAGCCCAGTGCAAATGCCAGCCTTGGCCCCGGATTCTCTCCGTTCGGCTCCACGGGAGCTCAGCTGTGACCAGCTTAAAAATCACACCAAGATCTGTGTTAGGCTTCGGGAAACATCCTGCACTGGCCAGGGCAGAGAAGTGGCAGCGCCTGCTGCCTCGCCACGGCACAGACAATGCTCCAAGCTCCCGCCCAGTCCCGCCTGCGAGTAGGGAAGCACATCAAAGGGGGGCTTCCAACAGAGGAAGGGGTGCAGGATCAGGATCTATCAGGAATGAGCAAAGCGAGCCTGGAGCCAGCAGCTGGAGGGATGCTGCGAGGAACGGTGATCCCACCTCCCCGTCCAGCAACCACCCCGAGCACCCACCGAAACCCCGTTTGCAGGGTGCTCAGAAGAGGTGCCACTCTCCCAGCACGAGTGTTCGCCCGCGGAAGAGAAGTGCGTAGCAAACTATTACATTTTAAATCACTTTTAACAAAGGAACGAGATGCCTGTCGCTGTAGACACCAGTCCCTGAGGGATTGTGTAAATCTCGGCACTCTATGAGTAAGAAGAAAGCAGGCTGTCACGTCAGGCTTAACTACGGCTGTCAAACTTCATATTTCAAATGCCACCTCCTTTAAAAAACAACCACACACCCCAACATGGAAACACAAGCAACAGGGAAAGGCTTTGCAGAATTACATTGTCATCTTCTGTTAAGATATCATTTCCCCACGGAAAACAGAGGCCTGACACTGCTCAGCCTCCAGATCTCGTCACCACCAAAGTCAGCAGCGGAGCTCCCACCAGTTTCACTGCGCAGGGGCTCCGGGGGAAGAAGATGACAGAGCTTAAAGCCACCCCAGCCTCAGCAGCTGAAGGAGCAAACTGCTGGGCTTTGCTTGCTCAGGAAGGAAAAGCAATTTATTCCTACACTCTTCTTGTGCAGAGAAACCCCCTCGGCCCCACTTGGTGGGAGAGCTGGAAGTCACCGCCCTGCTAGGGACAACGTCCCCGTGTGTCCCCCCAGCCCATCTCTGAGCTCAGGGGCAGGGCTGGGGGCACAGGAGTGCCCGGGAGCCGCCGCGGGCCTGCTCACG
>NW_009697886.1:3862-6747 GCF_000703405.1 Apaloderma vittatum | reverse complement strand
TCACTCAGCCCTCGTGGTCATCAGCATCCTTTATCAGATGACACTCACAAACAAAAGGGTGAGGATTTCTGTCAGCAACCTGATTTAAGTAACAGAAATAATCAAAAAAAATAATTCATGCTCTGTTTCAAATCAGTGTAACCATCCAGCCGGGGAGAGGAATCCAAACACCATCGATGTCACCGAGCAAGCTGGTGTCAAAGGCAGGAATAAAAGAGAAAAAGCCAGCCTGGGCTCTCCCGAGATCAATAAAACACAAAGCCAGTTGGGCAGAGGGGATGATTTTCTGCACAAAGCTTTCCCCTCGCACCAGCACCGCTCAGCCCAGCCAAGCCAGGGAGCAGGGGACCCACAACGCGCCGGCTCGCTGGCACCACGACATCTGCCTGCTGCCAAACTGGATTTGGACATTTTTGCGAAGAGATTTTGTGCTCCAGAGCCAAGATGCAACAACGCCATAAATCCACCAGCTCTTGGGAAAACACACGGCGGTTGATGGGGGGAGGAGAACGCACATAGAAGGCAGCTGCACATCGACAGCATCGCCGGGTTGTGGGCAGCACAAATCCTGCCCTGGGATACACCAGAGCAACCAGGCTCAAACCTTAACTGCCTCGTGCTACAGAAAATGACTGAACCCAGGTCCGCGTGTCCTCACGCTGATGGGAAACCCCCAAATACCACAGCCCAACGCCACTGCCAGGGCTCGACGGGTCTCCAGCCCCAAGCACCAGGCACCAGCACCTCCTCCCAGGCAGGGACTCGGTGCAGGTGCCCAGTCTGGGCTCTCCCAAACGCTGTGGTGCCAGCGCTCCTCCCCAGCCCGACCACGGAGCCAGCAACCACCCCGGCTCAGCCCACACAGCTTCAGAGCCATGCGGGAGCTATTTTTGGGTTTTTTGCAAATACAGAATAAACAGGACAATGATCTTCATCCCCAATTGCAGCTGGTCCCGCTTGACCCCAGGGCGAGGGGGAGAGTCCCTGCACGTTCGAGTCCGGCGTCACACCGCTGCGTTGAAATCAAAGTCCTCGTCTTGCCTGCTGCAAGCAGCAACATCTCGTCATACTCCTCCCTGATCAAGATGAGAAGGGCAGCTTCACGGGGAACAGCCACGCTAACGGCACGCGGATCGGAAAACCCAAGCCCCTTGAAAGCAAAGGAGATCCCCTTGGCAGGAGGGGAAAGAAAAGTGAGAGCCTGGCAGGACGCATCCCCTGCCAAACTTCTGAGCCTGACTTCATTAAGGCTCCAACAATGAGAACCAGCCTCAGCAGACTCAGTAAATTACTGCTGCTGTTCTAAGCAGCACTGACAGGGAATATTCAATAGCAGACATACTCGGTGCAGTTTAAAGAGCACGTCATTATGATTTTTCTGCTTCACCTGGGACAGCAGAAGAAATCAAACTGCCACCCGGTAAGAGGAACGGCCACGCGAGGCTGCAGGGAAGGAGCACTGCAAGGGTTTACGTAGCGTTTGTGAAGCCTGAGAACACGGCACCTCCAGGATAATACCAAGATAACAGAGAACAACTTCAAAAATAAATAGAAAGGTCTTGTTTAAGAATATCAAGATTTAAGAGGAAAGCCAGAATTCCACATCAGATGCCCAAGCAAGCAAAGCCGCGTCTCCATGGAAACACATCACCTCAGAGGCTTCACATGCAAAACCCGCTATTATCCACGATTTTCAGAGAGGGAACTGAGGCAGAGAGAAGCCAAACGCTCAGATATCCAAGCGGAGGTACCGGGCTGGAAGGAGCAGAGCTCCTCCGTGCCGCAGCGACCAGACACGTGGGTCCCCTCCGCTTGTGCCAAACACGGTCAGCTCGAGCCAGGCCAGACGAGGATCTTGCTTTACAGCCAGGACATTCCCAGCACGGCGGTTGGACCGAGCGCCCAAGCTCACACCGGCTTCCCTCAGATCTGATGGCGCCGCCGCAGTGCAACACATCACTGCGCCACAACTTTCCACATCCCAAACTAAGCCTCTGCATCCCAGATCACCATCCTCGAAGTCACCCAGACATCCCACGTCCTCCTCCTGGCTCAGCAGCAGAAGTTTTTAATCCATTCTGGCTTTATTTTGCAAGGTCTCAAGAAGACAAGCAGACAAACAGTTACCAAGCATAGAGGGAACCATCCACTAAATCCTCCTTCACCAGTTTCGGAGAGCACCACGCACGCTCCCTGGAACCCAGGCAGTTCTCAGCTATCAGTAAAGCAAGATCTGAAGTGACTACTTGCCTCCGAAAGTGCAGCAAAAGGAGGTTTGCTGGCTCTGACAGAGCACAAAAGAAGTTTAATTAAACCCAGCAGCCCAGATAAAGAGGAAGTTAAGTTCTGCCTCTCTATTCCAGCACTTGAAGAAACAGCCCGTTCACGTCTTCAAGAGATCTACATCAAAGACACGGTGTTTTAAACAGAAATCCCTTAGAGCAGGAGTAATAGTTCACGATCAGAGCAATGTCGCTGTCTGAAGGAACACTTCTTGAAGGGAAGAAAAGTGAAAAAACACTGAAAATCAGCTTCCCAACTGGCTGCTCCACATCCTGGGGTTTTGGGGGGGTTTTGTGGTTTGGTTTTTTCTGTTTTTTTTCACATGAAGCCAGCCTGCCAAACAGGGGTTACACCAGCTCTTTGTCAGACACAAACCAGAGAGCTACAGGCACATCTAGAGCAAAAACGAAGATAGAAATTCCAACCTCTGGTGCTTTTGCTGCCCCACTGCCACGCAAACCCTCGACCACCAAGCAAGGACCTGCTCCCAGCGAGCCCAGGAGCCCTAGAAGCAAATCCGGCACGATCGCCTGTGGATCTCTGGCACCTTCCTCCGAGAGAGCTGGTCCTGGCCACATGGCAGCAGGGCAGGGGATGCCCCC
>NW_009697886.1:1430-3844 GCF_000703405.1 Apaloderma vittatum | reverse complement strand
CTCCCGCCAGCACCTGCTTCAGCAGCTGCAGCCCACGAACGTGACCTGAAACCTTCATAAATTGCAGCTCGTGAGTTGTTCACCTGGCAGCACCTTCCGCCAGCGGGACCCTGTCACCGCAGGTTTCTGCCCCTCCAGACGCCGCAGCAACCCCAGAAAAATAAAAATCCCCTTTTCCCGCTCTGAGTAAGTTGAAAGAAGCTGGGGGGAAAGCAAAGGTTTGCAGGACTTTTGCTCCACTAGGCGAGCCACACCTCTGCCACGCAGGGATGACTCAGGGCTCCTGGCAGGGTGACGCAGTGACCACAGCGAGGACACAGCACCAGAGCCAACCCTCAGCTGGGACAGACACCCTGCTGCACCCTGGTACCTCCCCAGCTGGTGGATGGTGCTTCAGGAGGCATTGGTGCCACAGGGAGGGGACAGCCCAGCCCACACTGTCCCCAGCAGCGTCTCCCCGACACCACCGCCTGGGCTTTCAGGGACGAGGGTGTGTCTTTCCAAGAGAAAAACAGCTCGGAAATCAAACCGCGGAGGAAAGCTCCAGAACAGGCAACCCCCGACGCAAGCATTTCATTTATAAATGATGGCCCAAGAATCTGCTACCACAGACGAGTTGAATTATTCACATCATTAGCAGGTTGCAGGCACGTTCCAAGGAAAGCTTGCTAGGGAGCAAACGGAGCTTGCTCGCGTCACCTGCTCTCGCTCGGCGCTGCTGGGTTTGCTTCAGGCACCGGGAACAACAGAAAACCTGCGATTTTCAGAGCTATGAACAGACAAATTGCACCTCGGTTGGCGGCGTCGCAGCGGCTGGGGGTGCACGAGGAGGAAGGGGCAGCATTAGTGGAGGCTGCAGGACGGATCGCCCGCGGCACCAGGCCTCAAACCCGGCAGCATCGCCCACGCTCCAGCCACACAGTCAGCACCCTGCAGAGCCCAGCACACGCCCTGGGAAAACACAACTTGCACCCCAAGCACGCTGCCCGGGGCTCCCAGGCACGCTCCAGCACCTGAAGAAAAACAAACATGATCTAACAAGCCTGGAAGAGCCTCCACCTGCTCCCCCATCGCCTCAACAGCTGGGCAGCAGGGGAAGGTCTAGGTTCACGAGCGCCAACACAATCTGGGGCCACAGAGTTTCGTGTCTTCCCTTCAAGAAGGATGCAACAAGCCCCACGTTTAGCGTGCGTGCTCGGTGTAGAGCTGCAGTGTCTTTATTCCCCTTCCTCCCAAGGGTTTAAGGCACTCACGCTCCGAGAAGAGCGAGAAACACAAAGCAAACGACGCACATCAGCCTGCAGGACAAGGGCTCTTGTGCCCATCTCCACCGCACTCAGGAGTGATTCAGAAGCCCAAGGAAATAAGAAAGAGTTTAACTCAAGAGAGCCAAACCCAGCGTGGGCAGCTCGGCGGCCTCGTGACCCTTCTTGTGCCGCACTCACCCTCACCGAAGAGGTACCGAGGCGCAAGAAGACGTGTCCAGCATTGCGCCGGGCTCTTCCCCACCCCACCTGCACCTCAGGGATTTACTCAGGAGACGCTAACGCGAGTGGAAATCTACACGAAGCACGGTGGGGTTCAAAGGGGTCGGCAGGAGGAACCCAGGCATGAGGAGCCTGCTGTACTTACCCCCGCGGCAAAGCCTAAGCTCCCATCTAGGATCCGCCTCTGCAAAAAAAAACAACAAAAAAGGCACAAAACATGCAATTTAGTTGAGTTGTGAGCGCGACCACACCACAAACCCCACAGAGAAGGGAAACCACCTGCGCTGCTGCTGCACCGAGATAACTTTCTTCTTCCCATTCCTGCAACCCAAGGGACCTCTGGGCTCCGAGGCAAGAGGAGCCCAACATCCTGGGGCGACAGCACCCACCGTCACCAAGAGTTCTGGCTCCCTCAGCCCACCGGCACCACCCAGGCCAAAGGATGTGGAAAAGCAAACCAGAAACTCGTCTGCACACACTGCCCTGCACTTCTCCCCATCTTGAAGACTTTGATTGCTCCAATAAGAGACTGCTACGAACAAAGGCGCTGCTCTCCCAGTAACCCAGCCCTCGGCCTGCCCGCTTGGCTCCCAGCGCAGCTTTTCTTCTTTAGCACATCGCCCTCCCCCAGGAAGAAAACCGACGTGCTACTGCAAAGGGAATCTCACTTTGCAGCGAACTCCTGAATAAATCATCACAAGAGAGAGGCATAAATAATAAATCCACCCGGGCAATTTTGAACACAGCATGATGGTGGTGGTGGAGGTGGGGGGGGGCCTCTAATTTTGGAATACAAGCTGACTTAACGATCAGCACTTTGCTCGTTCTGAGCACGGGCTGACCTGAATCCTGCCCTGGAAGCGCGGCAGCAAAACCAGGTTACGGGAGAAGAACCTGCTGTTCCAAACACAGAGCCCTGCCCGCGGC
>NW_009697886.1:0-1294 GCF_000703405.1 Apaloderma vittatum | reverse complement strand
TTCTCCTCTCCTGTGTTGACACACAGGAGAGAAACGAGCTGGATTTTTTTCCTCCTCCTGCCCCAGGACGTCCCAGGGGCAAAGCCAAGTCCCCCACACTCGGGACCAGGCAAACCCACTCGCGAGCGCAGCGCTGCCCTCCATCCTCCCCCCATCCTATAAAAAGTCACCTGCGACAGATTACAAGCGATAATAGTGAGCTATTTAAAAAAAAATAAAATTACTATTAAGATTAGAAGAAGCGAGCATTGCTCCCTCGTGTTTATCATTCTAAATTAAATGCTTTTTGGCTCCCCAAAGTCTTCCACCTCTCTTGATATTTCCTGAAATTAATTTTACTCGTTACAAAACGGAAACCTCGCTCGCTTCCCGGGGCCGGAGGATCCGGGCACCCACCTGCCCGCTGGAAAACACGAACACCAGCGCCGAGCCAGCCGCCGTCAGCCCCCACGTGAGGAAGGTCCCCAGCACCGCCTGGGTCACCGGCCCGTGCCCCGGGATCATGCTGACCTAGGAGATAGGGAGTGCGTCAGGAGAAGCACCTGGTGTTCCAAAGACAGAGAATTATTCCCAAATTCCTCCCTAGCCAATGGGTGGAGCGCTCCAAACCCCTCCTCACCAAACGGGGAGGTGAGCTTAACCATCCTCCCCATGCCAGCTCCCAGAGGAGCGGGAGGAACCAAGGAGGGATGGGACCCACCACCTGGGGCACAAACCCACCTCAATTTTGGGCTCAGACCCCCCAGGCTGGCGCCGGGGCAGAGCAGAAACACAACGAGCTGGTGTTCAAGAACGAGGGGACGTTTCGTTCTGCGTCCCCAGGTGGTTCCCAGGCACGTGTGCCACGTCCCACTTCTCTCTCAGCGACGCTTCTTTGTGCCAAAAAAACAATTTTACTCGCGCCAAAGGCGAACGCCCTGGTGGCACCTGGGACGAAGCGAAAAGGGGAACGAGTTCTGGGGACGGGCCACCAAAACACGGCTCAGGGCTGTGGCCCAGGGGCTGCCAAGGAGCAGGGGAGAGTTATCCGAGCACACCGGGCTGCACTGCTAGGAAAATACACGCGTGTCTCTAAGCATAGATAGCTTAAAACATAAAAAAACACATATATTCGTACATTTAGCTAAAAACACATAAAAATACACATGTATTTAGATACGAATGCATAAAAATACACATGTACTTAGACGGGAACATATTACAATACACCTGTATTTACAAATTTATATATAAATATATATGAAACACACACATTGTCGCCGCCTTCCCCCCTTCAAGGTCCTCCCGGGCCCCC